>NW_015505185.1:3167259-3196419 GCF_001515645.1 Sinocyclocheilus grahami | reverse complement strand
GATTTGAGACTTTAGTCTTTGCAACTTTACAGATCTTCTTTATGCACCAAGAGCTTGTAACACTCCAAAGAGAAAGGACAATTTTAAATCGTATCATATGACCCCTTTAAATACCGTAACAATAATACTATTGTTATATTTAATACAGAAATAATATTTTAAAATATTACAATATAAAAAAATGGTTCTGTAATATAAATATAAATACATGTGGTTTTTACTATGGGAAATCTATGGTGTTATAGGCTACATTTCAGTGCACTGCAAATGTAGGATCTATGATGATGAATAACTTCACTGATCTGGATATTTTAAGGCATTTTGCAACCTCCTGTTCTTGTTCACTTGCAAGCCAAGCCGTGGTACAGTTGCCTGTCAGGCTGACTGCTCCCAAATTAGACAGATCTGACTTGTGAGAGAGCAAGAGAGAGTGCTTTTAATCTCGATTCAGAAACAGCTGAGGGCCAAAGCGAACAGCATTAAGTGTTATTTTCCATTCAGTGTGTGTGCAAAGAGATCACTAGTCCTGGGTCAGTATTCAAATAGATGTGCGCTGTGGGAGCCATGCCATTAAAACTGTTCACAGATCAGCTGCAGCTTCCCACCCCGAACAGCTTTGCTGTTCTCCTTCGTCAAAAACATGGAGATTTAAAGGTACAGTTCACCAAAAAACACAAATAACCTGATTATTTCTCACCCTCATGTCACTCTAAACCTGTACGACTTAAGCACAGAAAGAGCAGCACAAAACCATTCTTTAAAACTACTTCACGCATTCCTACAGGATTTGAACAACATGAGGGTGAATAAATTAAGACAGAATTTTAATTTCTGAGTAAATTCATCTTTAAACATGCTAGATTAGAATTTTATTTAGCCTAATAGTCTTCATATCTCTTAACGTTCATTTAAATGACTGTCTGTCACAAACAACTTATTCACGCACGACTGAATTGATGTGAATGAAAAAGCTCAAACCTGTACGGCTATACAGAGTAACCCTAAAATGATTCTTCTCAGCTAGAATAGAATCATCTGCTCATCTCAATGGATTAGCCTAGTTATCGTGCTACGGAAAAATCTTAATGAAGCCGTTTCAATAAAAGGAATTGGGTCCTTTTAGCGGCACACCTGGTTGTAGCCTGAAAGGATATGCGAGTGGGTTTTTCAGGGAGCTGTTTACCCTGTGTCTAAAAGACCCATATGGAGACAGAAAAGCTGAGAGGAGCAACAAGCACCACCGGGCTCCCCGCTGAATTGCGCTTTTGAGAGATTGCGTTTGGCAGTCCTGCCTGCTATCAGTTGGCAGGCGGTGGAGCATTCTCTGAATCATCTGTTGATCATTTAATTACAGTATGTTTGAAAGGGGAAGAGGGACCAGGGCATTGTAGAAAGCAAAGTTAGGATGCATGCGGAGGAAAAGCAGCCAGGAAAGGGTGTCACGTAAAATGCAAGCTTTTTATATTCACACTGAGAGAGATAAGGACAACTGAAGGGCCATTGGGTTTCTCAGGGGTAAAAGCCTTTTGCGATGGAAACGCAATTGTGTTGGCCATTTACTTAAGGAAGCTCGCTATTCTCCAGGTCTAATCTTAAAGCACTCGTCTAGGAGTTCCCATGAGAACTACCATCCATCCACCTGCACTGTATCTTATCCATCTACACACAACACGAGCACACACACAAACACACACATGCAGAGCTGACAATAACAGAGACAGATCCTCAAAGCTGAGAACACAAACACGCTGCTCAAACTACATTGAGATAGATGCCAGACCGTTTAGTGCTAAATGAAAAAAATACTTTATACGACATGATAGAAGACTGTCAGACTGTCCAATGCATTTAGAGTTAAAGAAACAGTTCACTCAAAAAATTAAAACACTCATTATTGACTAATCTCTATATCATTTTAAACCCATATCACTTTCTATCTTCACACAAAGAACAAAATATGAATTCTTAGTAAAAGTAATATCCAAGTAATATCTATCTTATAAAAAAGAGGCTGGGGCTGTCAAGCTATAAAAGTGGTCCAGATGGAGTAAAGAAATGCAAATTGTTTTCAGTAATTACAATAAAGCTGAACTACACATATAAGAAAATTACAAATGTTGCCTAAAACTAAAACTGAAATAAACATTATTTAAAGCTATATAGACAAATACAAAATCTAATAAAGATGAAAATAGCACAAATAAAAAAATGAAATTAGAATTAAAAGCCAATTGTAAAATACTATAACATTACTTAAACATACTAAAACAATTTATTACATTTAATGATACTTTTATAACTCTTTTGACATGACATGAGGATGAGTAAATGACAAAATGTTTGGGTGAACTATCCTTTTAAGAGAAACAAACAGAAATCTTTACAAAAGGAGGGTTCACTTTACTCAAAGGCAACAGGCAGATAAAAGAAGACGCACCATCTAAATATATGAATAAATGTTTTTGAGGTAATTAAATCATAATAGATTTAATTACACTCATCAATCAATTATAAAACAACATTATGTTCAATTTCCCATAACTAACACATTAAAAATGACAGATAGCTCAAATCAGAATATACTGTCATTGAAACAGCATAAGGTTAATGCATTTCTGCTACGAGGCCTACAAAAGGAAATAAGCTTCAGTTACAGGGACTGGGTGGCTTTTATGGAAGAATTTGAATGAAAACAGAATAAAAAGAGACAAAATTACAGAGCGCTGCCGAGGCAACCTTGAGTGTCCGGCCTTTCCTAGGGAAACATAACAGCTTCCTATAACTCCAGGTTTGCTTCTCGGTCAAATATTTCTGTTTTGTTTTGAGCTCATTACTTCACAACGGCTCGTGAGAGTCCAATCAAAAGGCACTCTCATTAAAAAGCGAAATGGTTCAAAAGTAGCTGTCTAGCAATTACGCAGCTTGTCTGAAACGACTGGACTGCTGAGCTTCAAATGTCAATTATGTTAGGCAACACCACCGTATCAGTAGAGCTTCAGCGGGAAAAACGATAACGTCCTCAGAAAAGCCAATTTGTTTTCAAATTGTGTTTAGACGTAAACCGTGGCCCACTTTTCACTCAGCAAACCTGTCTGTCTTTTATGCAATAAACAAAAAAAATTAACATTGATGTTTCTTTTTCTCTTTTCCAAAGTTGATTTCAAAACAATTCCAAGAGGATGTTAAAGACAAGCACTTGTCTTACACAGTTTTAACAGGCTAAAACATCCTTCCTTTCCACACTTGATGAAGAAAAAATAAAAATAAAAAACATAACTAAAGGTGCACTCGGCTTGCCAATGCTGAGTCATGCTTATTGTTGTCTAGCGTGAGCTTCACCAGCACCACTACCACCCTGCGGCAACATGGGAAGAGTGCCACGCTCGCAGCGGGCACCACCAGCTTGGCCAAGGTCAACACTGCCTGTTACCACATGCACATCCCACATCGCATAGAGGTTTGACTGTTCATTCCAGCGCTGAGTGAACGCTCACACATTTCACTTATGTCACTCAGCCCGAGTGCTACAAATATTAGCGCGTTTCCTCTATGAAAGCAATGACAGTGTGTCACATGGAGAGACGGATGGACGACTGTGGATGGACTGTCTAACGTGCTTTCGGCAGCTAAGGGGGAAAAATTGGTTTGAGGCGCAAACTCTGTAAAGAGAGTCGGCGAGAGACGGAAGGGGGGGTTTCTTTAGAGTAACCTTCACACTACATCACAGAATTTCCCTCAACAGACGCTTGCCTTTCAGATGCATTTATGGAGCCCTGCCAATGCGTCTAAACTCAAGCCAGAGTTGCGAGAGAGGCATATGAAATCTGAGTGAATTATGCTAACACAGTGCTCAATTTTAAACCATTTATTTTCAAATGTCCTTTAAAATATTCCAATGATTTTTGATGTTATATTACATTAAACTTTTGTCTATTTTAGCCAAACATAAGTTTAATATAGACAAAAGTATCATTCATTTTGAAAAGTGAAAATCATTGTCAAAATATAACCAAATTAAGTTAACTAAAAAGAAATAAAAAATAAAAACATTCATTTTCTGATGAATCAAAACATTGAAAACTTAAATTTGAAGCAACGCTTTTGAAAATCATGAAAAAAGACTGTGCCTCATACTTGAACTACAATCCCATGAAGCACTTTCAACGGCATAAATCAATCAAAAATCACAATATGAAACTACTGATGAATAGTCAGTTATTCATGTGATGTATAGTCATACATTCAAACATAATATGATATCTATCCATCCATCCATCTCTCTATCTATCGCATATTGCTGTTCTGCTATATTAAGACTTTTTTCTATAAGTTATTATGCTCATTAATCAGCATATAACACATATATGAATAACCCCAGAGATCCTCAGAGCTGTCTTGAAAGACTTGGAAAGAAAATGAATGGGATCTTGTGCTTTTTCTCCCTCATATTTTTATCAACAGTAGGTCTTCGTCTCATCCTCATTACAGCTTGAGAACCACAAAAAAACCTTTCATCAATGAACATTTCCATCACTAATTTTCGTTGACTAGATTAACAGCGTTCACACTGCGTTTCTCTTTCAGCCGAACGCAACTTCAGTCAGATAATAAACAGCCTACATGAAGCAGCTTTTGCCTCTGGCTAATGTATCCCCAACGCTCCTTTAATAATACAGCACATGCTTCCATGTTAGAACGGAGGGATTCGATAAATTAATAAATTAATATCAAATAAGCATTGTTTCAGGTTTAAATTGAGTCTAGTGGAGCAGAAGAGGGGCAGAAAGGGCTTGCTTGCAGATCAAATGATCACTATCCATTTCGGCTTTGTCTTTGCTGAATTTGGATATTAATGAATGCAGAGGTTTAGCAGTGTTGGCGATGGCAGATTTCATGGAAGTGCAAATGATCCGCTCTGACATACACTGAACGCAGCTTTGATCTGCGATTTGACTAGCGCCCCACGCAATGAAAGGACCAAGGGGAGCGAGGGAGAAAAAGAGTGCGACAGAGAGAGAGAGAGAGAGAGGGAGAGGGAGAAAGAGGAGAAAAAACCCTCAGAGCACTCATCTAACAAGGCCTCTCTCTGATCCTTGTGCTCACCCGGCCCCTCTCGCTCTCTACGTCTTTCTAGCAGCTTCACGTTTCACATGGTCTCCTTCGCTCTCATATTCCCCCTCCCCTTTTAATAACCCAGGAATGCTTCATTTGAATGAAATACAGTCATTTATCTACTGGCACCAGAGATCATAAAATCAAATAGAGGGAAGTGAGAAGTCATAACGGCAGTGGTTCGTTTTATGTCACGTAACGTAATACCCCCATGAGCGTAAGGAGGCCATTCAGAATATGCTGCCATCAAACTCTCCTAATGTTATTTTGACTTGTACTGAATTGTTATTGTAAGTCCCATCAGCGATATTAGACACCCGGATCACGTCCCGTGCCACGGGCGCTGTTTCTTGGCACAATCTCGCTACACAATTCTTATTGGGCCCCTAAAGGCACTTCAAGTCGAGTCCCCACATAGCTCAGAAGAGAGAGCACTGGTCATTTTCCTGTGCTTTTCTCCGCTGTCATAGGCAGGATGGAGTGCAGGGTGCGTCAGGGCATGACTCAGTGTGTAAACAATACTAATGCTTACACATTGATGTGCTCTTTATCTCTATTACAGGTGCGAATTTCGTAGAGAACGGAATTGATTGCATCTGAGAGCGATGCTGGTATTATGGCAGGCCACACACGGAGGTCTCATGAGTTCGCACTAACTCTGATGAAGAAAATCGCCTATGTGTCCAAATTATGGGGTCTCTGAGCCGAGATGTAGTGGAAATCAATTAGCCAGCGTATAACGGATATGTCATGAAGTTTGTCAGAAGTGTGAGAATTACTGAGGTAAAGTAAATGTTACTATGAATTTGTTTATTTTCAGTCCATACAGAGTGTGATATGAGGGCGTTTTAAGAAATAAACAAGATCCCTAATTCCAGTACATTTATGCACACATAAGTGTGTATATATCTATATATATATATATATATATATATATATATATATAAAAACCAGTTACAGAAATAGGTTAAGCATTTCACCTTGTGTTTTTCCTTTGATCAAGAGTGAAAACTCTTAAACATCACTTTTTCACACACACACACACACACACACACACACACACACACACACACACACACACACACACACACATACACAGACAGAGAGAGAGAATATGCATACAACACATGTATGTATGTATGTATATGTGTGTGTATATATCTATATATATATATATATATATATATATATATATATAAAAACCAGTTACAGAAATAGGTTAAGCATTTCACCTTGTGTTTTTCCTTTAACAACATGAATCTGGATCACACTGTGCAACTCAACTCAAAAACGAAGGCAGAGGCTTTGCTTTCCAGGCAGTCAATGGCGTAATAGACAGTGTATTTGAATGAAGGTACATATTTAAAGAAATCGCTTACCCAAAAATCAATATTCTCACCCTCATGTCATTCTAAACCTATCTAACTTTCTCTTCTGTTTTGAAAAAAAAAAGGCTTATAAGGCAATATCAGGTTTTTAACTGATGCACAATTTCATAAAATTACAGTTTTTACTTAAACCCCATTATGAGCGATTATCAGTTTTACACATAAAAGCTTGTTTGTCTCATGGGAAATGACAGACTCTTGACAAAAGCTGCAGAGCACTTATTATACAAATGTTTTTAAAAACAAGATTTATGGGATGAATCATAAAATCTTAGAAAGGCTATAGTTCACATTTCATCTTTTGTCAGGCACACTTAACTTTTCCTTAGGCATACAAAATGAAAAAGAGACAGCTTATTAGAGGGGATATAGACTGAAAATGTGATCAAAGCGTGTGTCACACGTGTGCAGGGGTTAAAGCAAAAAAAAAAAAAAAATTTTAACTGAAAATTTTTCCTCAGCCATTCCACAGTCATACCTGTCACACACCCAGTTTAAGAGCAGTTTTTTCTTCTTGTAATTAGGAGGGCTTGTCCTCCTAATTTAACAAATTTAGGAGCACCTTTTGATCAATAATAAAAAATTCTGATCAAAAATTAGCCTTCCTAATATGACGTGACATTTGACTAATTAAATGTATGCAGTGTTTCCTAGGAATTTTTCCAGCTGTGGTGGCAGGACTGTTTCCCATGGACCATGCCCCTTCCCCACCCAAGAATCACGTGCACTCAGAATTGAAAATATTTTTACTAAAAAAGACAAGTAAATAGTAAATAATAAAATAAGAGCAAATAAATTAATGACAATCTATAACACAAACAAAAACAATAACAAGATTCAAATTAAATTAACAGTACTTAAATGTTTTCAGTTAGGTCTAACTATAATCTATTCAACTGTAAAATAACACTGGATAGTCTTCACTGTATAATGAAAGACAGCAGGAGGTTTATTTAGGATGCTGTCTCTTTAAGACTCCATGCACGGATCTAATATACTGTTCCACATGGCTCTATGCTTACTATTCTTTTTAGGAGTGTTTGTCCTCCTAATTTAAAAAAATGTAAACACCTTCTGATCAATAATCAAATTCTGATAAAAAATTAGCCTTCCTAATACGAGGTGACATTTGACTCCTTAAAGTGACTTACAGGGGTATTTTCTTTTTACCTTTGTAATGGCATAATTTTTATCTATGTCAAATTCAAAAATGTATGTTTATAAGCTTTTAAAATTTTCTATTTCAAACAATATAATAAGTAGTAGTATAAGACAAATAAGTTACCAATCATATGAAATTAGTATTAATAAAAATGTTGTACTACAGAGTTGGCACAGAAGAACACAGTGGCTTGTAGGTACATTTTCAGACGTTTAATGAGGCTCAGAGGTGGCATGAGTGCAATTAAATTCATACATTCATGTGGAGAGTAATGTTTTAAATATAAAATTTTGAATACAGAAATATTAAATGATTTAAATAACTGAAATTATATGCTAAAAATGAAACAAACCGCCAGTAGGTGGCAGCAAGTCGTTGATTCATTCATTCAAATGATTCGTTCAAATGGCTGATTCATTCAGGAAGGAAGCAAGTGACTGTCTTTAATAATGGGTAATCATGAATCACTGACCCACTAGATTAGTTCAAAAACACACTTTCATTGAATG
This sequence comes from Sinocyclocheilus grahami, assembly GCF_001515645.1. NCBI lineage: Eukaryota > Metazoa > Chordata > Actinopteri > Cypriniformes > Cyprinidae > Sinocyclocheilus > Sinocyclocheilus grahami. The sequence goes on along the minus strand of NW_015505185.1, from coordinate 3,188,248 downwards.
AATGAAACTCAGCTGTGTATGCTTTTAGAGATGCGAAGCGGCTGATCTGTTACTATATTTGGAACTATTTTCGTTGAAGAAATAGAGCAAAATCAGGCAGTACTTGTTTATAGAACTGTTGTATTAAATCAAAATCACATTTGTAAACTCCTTTAACTATTAAAAGCTGTCACTCTCCTTATCGCGATCTGTGGGTGCACAGAAAATGAAAGTGCGCGAGCGAGTTCTCAAGGCTCAAAAGCACGTGCAAATGATACATTCCGTCATCTGTCATAGCGTTATAAGCGCGGAACCTGCGGGAATGAGAATTGTTATTATTAGCCGCAATCCTGTGCCAAAATTCATGTTCTACTCTGTGTTCTCTGCTAATAATCTGACTGTGAATGATGCGAGTGGCGTCACTATGTTGTCACTGAGAAGCTTCAGCCATGGCTGGGATAATTTTTGGTGTGCCAGCAGAACAACAACAACAATGCGCTGTTTCTTTTCCCCTCATTTTTTCCAATTGACGGAAATCCGTCGAAGCCACGGAAAACTTTAATCCCTGCGTGTGAGCACCACAGCTCCAATGTGTCAAGATGTGCTGCCCACTGCGTCAAGTCCCTGACCACTGTCAGTAGGTTTGAAAATGTGAAGAAACTTCGTAACCTGGTCACACAATGTCAAAAAAACTAAAAAAAACGGGGAGTAGCAACCATTATAACTGATTTACACATGTAATCTGTCCACATTTAGCCATTTTGAATTTGTTACAAGCTTTTTGCAAGATAATCAACTTTGCCTGTGGAAAAAAAAAAGGTTCTGATGTTCTAAAACAACATGCCTTTAAGACAAATGCACAGGTTTCCATTTTTATATATAACATGTAACATTTCAAATACATTTTTCACTTTAATAGCCATTTAGATTTCGGGCAGGACTCAGAAACAGCCTGTTGGGTACAAGGCGTGATTATGCAGAGTTATGATCCGCCATTCAGCCGTAACCAATGATGTTCTGAACATGGTTAACCACCACTGATTTGGCTAGCATTACCAGATTACCAAATAGGATGGAGATGAATTAATGATCTGGGATCCAGCTGTGAAAAATATTGTATTGTTTCGTATAGTTATCGGTCGCTTTTATTGATCGCTTGTAAACACAGCAGCTGGCACTGCATGAAGTATTCATACTTCAATTCTGACAGCTTTTAATAATTTCTAAATATCTCAGGCACAACAATGGCGCATACAGAAACGCTCCAGCAAATCAACAGCCAGCAAAAATAAACAAGACTTATGGCTTTGCTGTGCACACACACACACACACACACACACACACACACACTCAGTCGCCTCCAGAGCACCACTGAGAGAACTGACAAATGGCCGCTGTGTCACTGAGTGAGAAATCCCGCAGTCACAGACAGACTCTCATTTATCTGAGAGTGTGTGAGAGAGTGTGTGTGTGTGCGCGAGTGGACAACTCATACCGCCTCATGCAGCCAGGACAGGGCCAGTCGTTTAGACAGACATCCTCAGGGGCAGATTGTGTGTGTGTGTGAGACATTGTCTTGCTAAATGCAAACTCTGGCATATAGGGCAGTCTTGTGCCTCCTCGTCCTCTAAGAAGTGAAATTACCCAAGACATTTGATCAATGCAAGTGTAAGCTAAAAATGGAGAAGAACTTTAGCAGATACAATAGCAAATGTCCAGCATCATTTATATTGTTTTCATGGAAATTGGTGACAGCTGAAAATGCTGCAATACACCTGCAATGAATAAGGAGGCAGAGTGACACTATTTTCCTCTTGCTATGATATAATATGTGGTACTAACTGTGCATTAACATGATTAAAATGATGTTCACAAAAACATATCTTAAAAAAAAGTTATTTGATCTGTAAATCTGAAAAACTTCCACATAAAAAGTCTATAATACTTTGCAAAAATATATAATATTAATAAAATAATAATAATATAAAAAATAAAACCGTTTTGACAAAAAAACTTCTAAAATCAGTCATTTTAAATGTTGCAAGTTTCATGTACACTGAAAAAAAATTATACTACATTTTTTAAGGTAAGTGGTTGCAAACAATTTATTTTAGTTTTACTTTAAATAAAAATTTTTTTGAAAGTTAGTCAACTAAATTTGTTTATTTAAATGTAGCTAAAATAAATTGATTGCAACCACTGAAAAAATTTTATTGCTAAAAATTACAGTTAACAGTGTTTATATATATATATATTTTATATATATATATATATATATATATATATATATATATATATATATACATATATATATATATATATATATGAAGATGAAACTATGCAGTAACAACTATAAGTAGACGTTCATCTTGAATGATGTCAATGACCCTGGTTCAAAGGAATGAAACTTGCCTTGTGCCAATCTCAAGGCCTTTTGAGATCAAAAGCTCCAGAGCAAATGAAGATGATTGAAGAGCTCTTAATACAACAGTGATTTTGACAAAGGCACGGTCACCCCGTCTTGAGACAGTGTGTAAACACACTTTGATTCACGCTCCGAGTTTCACTCTCTTTTTGTGTGCTCCGGTAACCCTGGAGACCACCACGCCATCTCTGGCCAGGGCACTGGAGGATCGAGACGCAACCTTGGGATTCTCACATTTGCATAAATTTCCAATTACATTTTATAGTTTCAACAAACCTGGCTAATCACTCGTTTCAATCCATTTAATTACAGCTCAGCGATGGCTGGCTAATGTCATTAAACGCAAAAGCTTATTGTTCCTTATCATGCCGTATTAAGGAAATTACACTGGAGTCATTTTTCACCAGGATGTATGTTGACAACATGTAATTCACCTCCTCTACACAAACAGTGTCCCCTTTAAGGCTTGACTCGTTTACCGAGGCACTTACCGAGGGCCACGTACGGAAAAAAATAAACTAAATCAAGACCGCCAAATATGAGAGCCGGGATGCTCGGGGTGACATTGTTATTTTGCATAATTGCAATAAAATATATGTATCTCTCTGCCTGATTGAATTGCATCTAACTCAGCAGCAGCAGGCATAAACAATGCTGTCATCTGTCAAGCAGTGAGTTCCCTCTTTTTTTACCCTTTTATTGAGCTTCTCGCATGACTCCAAACTCGCATGATGAAAATAATTACGGGTTGTGTTACCTGTGGGCTAAACGCACACGCGTGCTCGCACCTCAGTGTGCGCCGATTGTACCCTGCCTGTCATTCAATCAACATTAAGTTAGCAGCGTTGAGAGCACTCCATCTCATTCATCAGTGTCTCCCTACACCAGTCAATCTATATAGCACACTAGACGCACACAGACACACGGTCAACAAAGGCAGGGCTTTCATCATAGCACTCTCTAGAGGAAACTGTAAAGGCAGAATGGTTGGACAACAAAGACAAAGGACCAAAGACAACACAACAAAATGAACGTTGACCTACAGGTGATGCCCAAGAAAACCCACTTACTGCATTTACTGACTGCAATCGGCTGCTTTTCGTTGCTTTCCAAGTAAACACAACTACTTTTTTAGCCGTTGGTCTAAGTACACATGCACCAACATCTTTGTCCATTCCATCCTATCAGTTTTTTTAAGCTTGTGTCATGTTAAAATGCTAGATGTTTTGAAATGTATATAAAATTAAGGTATAGTTATTAGTAATTGTTCATGAGCTATTACTTTATCATAGGAAGATCCACCCACTGATTACGGTCTTTCATCCAATAAGGCCTACTTATGATTTAATTAATATTCATGAGCACAGCCTTCACCAACGGTATGTAGGCTAATTACAAACTACTTAAAAATAGTTTCTCTTAGTTTCTTTTGAAATTCAAATTCTAAACTGTCTATTTTCATGTACATTTCAATGTTATGATTACTGTTCTGTAAAGGATTACATAATTGTAAATTGTTAATTTGTTAATGGTTGACAGAAGTTACTATAAAAGCACATCGACTACCTGAAGTTGTTGTCAAATATCCTTGTGATATTTTTTTTTATATCCTTGTGATATATCAAGTATATCTAATGTTGCATGTTTGAGCACATTATACTGTGACATCACAACAAAAATATTACCATAGAGCCCTGTTAAAAACCAATTAACAGAGTTGGGTAGATTACTTGCAAATTGTAATCTGGTACCGCTTACAAATTACATGTAGTTAGCAACATCGCCTAATCCATGACATTACACATTATAGATAGTATAATCAGACTACTTTTAGATTACTTTTGACCTCTCGTTTTTCACACTGATTCAAATAGGATAATCTTGTATCATATTGATTAGCCACCTGACTATTGACTGGTCTTTGTGTGAATGTCTACAAAACTGGAAGACTTTTTGAGTGTATATAAGTGGTAGGCTATTTTAGAAAGGACATTTTAAAATATGAAGAGGAATTAGGGAAAGTCAATAAATTATGAATAAATTGCTATTCTGTAAATAATATGTAATCATGAAATCCATAAAAAGTAACTGTAGTCTGATTACGAGTATTTTAAAATGTAATTTATTCTAATTATAAGTACTTAATTTTTGGAATCTGATTACGTAATCCAAATGACATGTAATCAGTTCCTACCCAGCTCTGCCAATGAACAACCACAAATTGCTTAAGTAAATAAAATACAGTGATAATCAGTTTTTATGCTACTCTACAAACATGCTCGAAATCCTTAGAGGTCTCGCATCAATCCGAGAATCTGTCAAACCAGTGGTCATATCATCCAAAGACGACAGCCTTTCCCTGAGGTAAGGAAAATGATACAGGGCTACATCTGAAGTGAAAAATAAAAATAATGCAAAAAAAAAAAAGAGTCAAGTTCTCCATTTTTTGCAAGAGTGCTTCTTCAACACAAGCCACACTGGCTGCAGAGTCGCTACAGGCATCTGGGCTTTGAGTCGTGCTTGCCAGCTTTCAAACTCTGCCAGACTCAAATCGAAAATGTCAGGCGCGGAGACTTCACGTAATTTGCAGCCATCTCACTGGCCTATTTATCCTTGTATTACCAAATTGAATCAAATATGAGCTGTGATGAATAACGGCTGGGAAGCCATTGAGGAATGGAGTATGAAAGAAAAGAAAAGCGGGATGGGGGGAGACAGAGGAAGTTAGAACGCTGTGGCTTTTTACAGAAGATGAGGCTGATTCGCTCGTGCTCTTCCCGGCTGCCATTTTGCGCGAGTACATTAGTTCATTCCTCAAAAGCGACCGAGCCACTCGCCGAGGAGCAGCTGCAGTGATTTCGCCCCGCGTCTCCTGGGAAGGCTTCTTATTCTCAATTAAGCCCTTTGCTGATACAGAAGAGGCCCAGATATTCTCCTCTCCATCGATCACGGTTCCACTGAGAAGCATGACTGGCTGCCAGCTTTGGCTTCAGGTCCCCAGTGTGTGTACAGCTGGATAAACCACAGATCCACTCCAGCTAAATCTCACATCACAGATATCAGGCATCAGTTTCTGTATAACAGCATGTTTCTTGTTCTAGAGGCGAGTTAATGATACATATCACAAAACGGATAGTTCCTGTCATGCATGCTGATTGGTCAATAAGAAAACCCTGTTACCCATGCTAAAACCACAGTTACACAGCGCTTCTGAAGGCCTTACTGCTTTAATAATCTGTCCTTTTGCTGATATGGTGAGGGAGAAGTTTAATGCTTCCTTCGGGAAGAAAGTTTGAGTAATGCATGAAGAAGTTCGACATGCTCTCAGCTGCCGTTTCTGACTTTGTTTTGTTTTTTTAAGTGCCATGGCTTGCGGTGCACTAGTTAAAGATTCTAAATGATTCGTAAAAGACTTAAAACATAAAAATCATTCTGCCACTGTAATAGTTCCTTAAAACTCAAACGGGGCTCGTTAGAAGTGGTGGAATCCTACCAAGACAGAGATGTTATAATGAGGTCGTTTAGACTAGCGCACAGCGACATCCCTAATATGCAGAAAGAAAGAAATATAGCATTCAAACAGAATTCTGGAGGCTTGTTTGACTTGGATCAAAGACAATAAGTTATCTAATTCCTGAAGTAAATACTCCAAATCGTAACATAAATATTACCAACTTCCTTTAACATTTTACATGAGAAGATAAATAATGATAATATTTAATTTTTCCATTGAGCATTAGCTTGGCCTGTGTCTTTCACCTATTTTATTATTTCCAATGCATTTGGGATTTTTTTTTTATCTCATCTGCTTTCAGTTCACATACTGAGCTCTGTATTTCTGAGAAAGCGACAGAGATCTAACTCAAAATCCATCCCCACCTCCTGAGTCAGGAATGTGGGCATCCTAACGGTTCACATAGACTCTCCAGAATGTGTTAATGAAGGAATAAGAGAGCTAACAGTGAATATAGCTGTGGACTCTGGGCCACACATTTCGGTTGTTATGTTCTCTGACACAATTCAGCTTTTCAAAGGTACTTGTGTATAGGGGATTTTCATGGCAGAATCATCTTTAACTACCCAAACTGTGATAGCACAATTAGCCAATTGTCAAGAATCGAAAAAGGACATTCCGGTAACACTATAGGTTATTGAACTGAACAAAAGTGTAATTCATTTGGCATGATGAACCAACAAAAAAACAATACTTTTGGTAACACTTTAGTATAGGGACCAATTCTCACTATTATCTAGTTGTTTATTAGCATGCTTAATATTAACATATTGGCTGTTTATTAATGCTTATAAAACACATATTCTAATATTCTACATCCCTAATCCTACCCAATACCTAAACTTAACAACTACCTTACTATTAATAAGCAGCAAATTAGGAGTTTATTGAGCCAAAAGTCATAGCTAATGGTTTGTTAATGGCGATAACTGGCCCTTAAAATAAAGTGTGACCATACTTTTTTATAACATCATTTGTTAATCTTGTTTAATGTTAATTTCTACATATGGTGTTGATATTTGTTAACAAAACACTAATATGATTTGCCATATGTAAACTTAAAATACAGAGATAGCTAATGAAAGAATCCGTTTTTTCAATGTTACATCTGAAAATGATCTTGTCAAAAAGTGCTCAAGTAACCTACTGTTGCTATGGTTACCTCCTCGTGAAAACAGAATTTCTGCTCTTGAGCATCTTCAGTAATTTTTATGGTTACTGAAACTGTAAAGAAAACCCTGTTGAAAAATATAATTACCCAATTGTAAAAATTAGAAGTCCAACCTTTTGACTTCCTGTACTTTTATAAGTGGTGTCATTTTCTTTTCATTTGAAGTTTGTACATCCCAACACTGTACATTTCAGGTAACATATTCACAATGAACAGAATTAACCTGACAGCCTGTTAAAACAGGAAACAGCTGATTACATTCACTTAGTGTGAGACTGAACCCAAAAGAAAGATATACACATTAACATCTAAAATGTTCACGGGACTAGACTCACCTCTCCCTAAGGCATTTAAAATAACACAAGCCGTTCTGATCTGGATTTTGGGTGTGAAAATAATCCCAAATAGCAACTTGTCCTAAAAATAAGCTGGCAATACTTTACAAAATGTGACACCAAAAAGCCTGTGATTTATACTTTTCGTCCATTATAAGAAGTGCAGCATTTGATATCCTCCATTTCACGTGGGAAGACTCAGTCATTTAGAGTAAATACTTCAAAAGCAGTGGCAGCTGTGCCAACGCTCTCGCACTCAGGCCAATTACCGCCTGTCACTATGGTTACCCCCTCTAGCACCTCAGCTCGTGACAGTTCCGGAAGAGGGCTTAGGCACAGATGAAAGGGCCCGAGAGCGCCGCAGGTGCCGCGGCCAACCAGGCTGAGCGAGCCCAGTGCGCTACGCTGTTTCAAATCAGAGACAATGGAGCCAAACACTTTGGCGATCAAAGCCACAATCCAACTCTGGATTAAGTTTAATTCGCCCTTAATGGGAGGAGCTCTCTGCACCCGGGTGTCTGTGCTGGGGAGTTGTGGATCTGTGCTGATTTACAGCATTAATGGTTTTAAGTCAGGTCTCTGTATCAAATGCTCTATTTTTATTGGAAGGCATTACAGTAACAGAACCCTCTTAGCAGCCTTTCTTTATTATAACCACTGATCTATAATAGAGAACTGGATCACTCATGACATCATGAAAGTCATTATGGCGCCGCCATATTGGTATTCCCCAGTATTCCCATACATTCCACTGAATTAATAGGAACACGTGTTAATTTAATGAGAAAACATCACCTAACAAGTCAGAGATTTTAAATCTGAAGTTTCCTTGCACATTCTTACAACGCAAACACCCTAGGCGTAAACAGTTCTTTTTTAATGTCGGGAATTTCCACTGCTTAGTTATGTTCATTACAGTAGCGAACATCAGATGAACATGATAAACATCACACAGACACGACCTCAACATATATATAAAAAATGGCAAAGTGCTCATTCTGAAATCTGAAGATTTCATTGTTTAAGTACTTTTGTTATAGTGTTTTTATTCGTATAGTAGGCATACTGCAAATGTTGCAACAATAATTTCGTTAACAGCATTAGTTTTGAAGCAGGTAATGATTTAAACGGTGGTTAAATTAATGATTAATTTAGCATATACATAACATTTTACATGGAAACGGTAATGTTAGTAAACATATTTGCGCGATTTTGGAGTCTGAAATAGATGTCGCTCAATCAGGACATTAAAAATATACACCACAAATAAATCAATGTATGGGAAACACTTACATAGGCTTCAGAAACTTAAAAGTTCCTCATGATAACCCGTCAAAATATAAGTTCGGGTTAGCTTAAAGAAATTATCAGAAATATATTACTGTGGTGCAGTATGATATGCATAATACTACTACAACAATTACAAATTTTGTTTAAAAGAATAATTACACAATTAAAATAATTATTATACGCTATTTCTTCCATGTTTTAATTTTAATAGTAAACACTTTGTTTGCCAAAAATAAAGAGTTTAACTTTCATTTGATTAAAAGATAAATTAAATTGATTTATGCCTTCATTTGCACTGTGCTGTAAAAACTAACTGACATTTCTAGTGTCACATAGGCCAAGACATTTCAATAGGCTATTGAACTAAGTGTGCCTGTAAAAGGCTATTAGTGTTATAATTTCATGAAAATAGTTGCAGTCTTCTTAAAAACTTCTACAATATAGCTATGAAGACAATTTAATTATTTACACTTATTATATACATTTTTTAAAGTTAATCCATTGATGTGCATTAGATGATGAATTGAATAGTCTACTATTGTAGGTTATGTTTTAGCCATCAGAAAAAGAATTAATGAGGAATGAGAGGTTATGCTATTACACATACATTTCTAACATGTAAATTATTGAAGCCAAATACTTACATTTCCCCAAGCTGTTTAGCTGTAGTACAGTATTCATAGGCTTAATCGTGAAGTAGGGTTGTGCGATTAATCGAAATCGAATCGAAATCGCGATTTGAGACGTTGCGATTTCCTAATCGCAAAGCCTGCGATATGGACGCGATATTACTCTGTTCCAGAGCATATGCATGACTGCCAGCCTTGAGTTGCAGTCTTACTAACCAATAGAGTGAGCGCACCTCCGTTCTCCCCAATCAGCACTGTTCTAGCCAACTGCGTAAACACCCACCATTTAAAAAACAAACAAACAAAAAAAAAACACAGAAAGCGGGAGAGCGACAGAGTGGGATTATGGCGTCTACTGGGTCAGATCGATAGTTAGGCAAATTAAAACTAAAGAAAAACTTATGCAACTTACGCTTCGAAATGACAGACAACGAACAAAAAAGGTAATTTCCAAGAGCTGCGTCACAGCGCATATAAAAAGCTCCCGTATCGGTTGTGTTGTCAGTACTGGAGAATAAAAGATACATTCTTAGATGTTTTTCTTAGTACGTGAACGTTATCTTACACATTTTATCTCCCCAACAGATTAATTTGAAAAAAGTTTATAATGCAGGTTCGCTATTCCCAATTCAGAAGAGCGCACACACAGCCTGTGTCTGTGAATGCTTCTCATACTCACTCCTCTCTGCCCCACGCGGCGCGAATCCCACGTCACGGACGAGCCGTCCATGCTTGCCGCACTCACGCAGCCTGCCTCGTAATGCTCGGTTATACTCGCACCCGGCTCCGCACCGCAAGTCTTCACGAGCGCATCTGGCAGTATGGATGAGGCTTGACACACGCGCGCAACCTGTGTCGACTCACGCCTGGCTCTGCGTTTAAAACGAATGTAAATTCAGTCTAAATGCTTGCTAATTTCACTTGGATGAAATGAAACATTCAGCACATTTTCCACTTGCTCTTAAAATCCCAAATACTTAAAATGAATAAATCAGCCTATGTAACATATGTAATACTTTAATAATTGACTTAAGAAATACAGTTCTTTATTTATAAAAAAATAAACAAATATTTTCTGTGAAATTCAGTAACTAAGTTAATTCTGTAAAAGTAGTTATACCATTATAATCTTGCCTGCTGAAAAAAAAAAAAAAAACTATAGAACCCCTCCCAAAACACAAAAACAAATGTAATGGATTTCAGGGTTATAATGGGAATTGTATAGGTTTTAACGTAAACTATAGTGGTGTCTATTTGATGGATTCTATTAGTGGGATGTAATCTGGCAGATGGCAACCAATAGAACAACAGTAATTCCTATTGGAATAATGCCCAAAACAAAAAGGAATTTTGTAATGGTTTAATGGAAACTATAAGAATTTCTGTGATGGTTTCTATTGTTTTTCTTAGCAGGGTAATGATACCCATACTGTGCTCCACATTATTGACAATATTGAGCTGAAGCTTGACTTTACAAATTTAAAATCGCAAATCAAATCACAATCTCTGTCAAAAAAAAATCGCAATTTGATATTTTTCCCCAAATCACACAGCCCTATCGTGAAGCATACAGTGGCCCCACATTTAACTCTTTCTTTATATTACCCTTATTGTAGATGGATGCACAGAGGAAGACAAGAGTAAGAAGTGCAGTGTGGGAGTACTACACAACTAACACCAGGGAAGGCAGTTTTTGTCAGAGCCCTTGTTATTGTTAATTTTGACATTTTTACACCAGACATATATATCGGTTCAAAATAGCAGTTATCGGTCCACTTGATCTGTAATAATCGGTATCGGCCCTGAAAAACACATATCAGTCGACCCCTAGTCTTTACACCATTTTGTACCAGGTATGGTATACAATAAAAACCAAACAAAAAATTATTTTCATGATTTTTCGTTTGTAGTAAGTCAATATAAATATATTAAATAAAAATAAATAATATAAATAATGTGTGTATGGATAATTTATAATATAATTTATATTTAATATATTTTTATACTTTAATATATATTTATACTTAATTATGTAGCACCATGTTAGCTAGTCTGCCTTTGTGTAACTGTGTATTAAGCATTAAAAAATTCTCATTGGCTCTGATTGCATCACATCATGCAGCGTCTAGTTAGGACAGAGTGTAAACAGAATTATTTAAACCTGACTTGGTATTATGTTTTTGCTCTTTAACGGCTATGACACTGAATCACCTGTCCTTTCCCTTTAAAAGAGAGACATAAAAAGATCTTTCTCTCTTTTCCATAAACCTATTTTGCCTGTCTTTTCAAGCTAGCTGCATTAGAAATATAATTGAAACCTAATCTCCACAGAGCTGAATTCTAAACTTACTTTGAGGGGGCAGAGAAAGCAGGAAGTGGACTAATCCCCTTCCTCTCCAGCAAAAGGTCAAGCAGCTCTCTAATATGCAGGACGCTGTCCTGTCCCTCAGAGCATCTCTAGTGAAGGCTGAAAGCACTCGATCTATTCCCTCATACTCTTGTCGCCGTAGCTTACCGAGACCACACAGGTCTCCGCTGCCATGCCCGATTTAGCCCCCCTGCTAAATAAGTACCAGTGCCCCACAGCTATCATTAGAAGGAGACGAATTTCTCCAACAAACTGCTGTTGATGTGGGATGTGGAGGGTGCGGACAGCTTTGAGCAAGCGTGATTTAGCTTGTACGCTGGCGGGTATAAACCTTGCCCCTAAGAGTGAGCGAGAGAGAAAGGAGAAAGATGACTGCTAGCTGAATGGACTTGACAGAAGCACTTTATAAAAAAACATGTCTGCAAAATCAAACATATTGACTTTGCTCAAGGGTCCAATAAATTTAAACCCGCGGTTTGATTTTTCTCTCTCCCACTCCTATAGCGACAGACACAGATGATGGACACGGACGATGGAAACGCTCTCTTAGGAAGTTTCCTGCAGGTCCTTACAGTGGAATACTCTGTAGGCGAATGTAGAACAACAAACATCCTCTGAACCTATAACTTGATTACCTTTCTCTCCATTGTGCACCTGAGGGGGTGAGTTTGAGCGACGTAGACATAAAGGCTCTGAACAATGGAGTAATTTGTGGAGATTAACTGGGCATTCATGGCTTCCCCAGAACATAAGTAATAGGGACAAGGTGGACAGCAATTAGCATCAAGCAAGCTAAAGCTGGAGGGAGTGCTAATCCATCGTCTTGCGCTATGTTAGCGAATGTATTGTAGATTCACATGCACTATAAAATGAAAGAAAAACATCATACTACAATGTAACTACAGAGAATTAATCTGTATACATAGTGTTTAAGTAATAATAGTAAGCTGCGTTACTAAGGAAAAATACAACGAAAGAAAACATTTGTCAATTTAAATAAAAAAAACACACATATATATATATATATATATATATATATATATATATATATATACACACACACACACACACATTCCAGATGAAAAGCACAATCAAATTGACACTGTGAATAAAGTGTAACAATAAAACATTAGGAATCATAAAACTGCTGAAAAGTAGTGCTGTAAAAAATCTGTAGTGTGCTAAGGAGCCTGGATGGCTTTAAAAACATTCCTATCCAAATTATATTCCTCTACTCCATCCGCTTGCAGATACATGCATTCACTGGCTCAGATAAATTAGCTTTTTTTCTGGATTGTTAATTAATAGGTGACCTTTGCTGAGCGAAACTAATGTAAACAGAAGCTTTCAAGGGTTTGTTGAGATTTATGCAATAACACAACCCTTGGTGGCAGCATCTAAACAGGAACCACACAGTCTTCCTGCGCTCCCACGGGCCCTGATCTTCTTGCTGCCTGGCGGGTCTGGCCCAGATGGCCCCGACTGGGGGGCCCCTCGAGTCACCGAGCTCTGCCCTCTGGCTGTTTATATAACCCCCCAGATGCAGAGCCCCTCTGCTGGCCCGGGAAAGAGATGGGGAGAAATTGTCAGGATGCGCGGAGCGAAGCAGAGTGATATCAGCGTGGCACTGGTGTAACCTTCTCCTCAACAGATGGTGTCATGATTAGAACAGGGTCCTCTCAGCTCAGGGACCCTCTGCTGAGCATTGTGCCTGTGGGCAGCGCCGGGGTCTGGCAGACCCCCTGCGCACCACCATTGATGCTTCCGTCCAGCCAGTCAGAAAGAGGCACCATGCTGGCTCTGACGGGTGCCCACCCAGGACGGTGTAAAGAGCACGGGCAGCGCTTGTAAACAACACAAACGAGGGAATTCGTGAAAAAGTCAGCTACTGGAAATGTGATGAGGGGGCAACAGCCAGAGGGGTTGGAGAGCTGTGGGTGCGTGTATGCATCACAGTTGTGTGCCATTCAGAATTGAACCGAGAATGCATTTTCATTTCTGAAATTAAGTTCAATTTGAATTGATGAAATGTACAGGATGTACAATGTACAGACAGATAGACAAACGGATAGCTATTTCTGGGCATTGGACGTGGGGTGCAGAAAGGGGAGAGTCTAAGAATGAATGGCAGTGGAGACATGTGACATGAATGTAGCATGGGCCTTGTTAGGAACGTAGGGCAACATCTCGCACTCTCCATCCAAGCTTGGAGGATTTAATAGACTAGAAGCCTGGCTGAGTTTTAATTAGCCTTGTGAACAATGTGAGATTATGCACCCGGTTGTCCAGGGATTTCTGATAATAAAACAGAGATGATTGAAAAATAAATAAAGGCCCTAAAACTTTGAAACAGTTTGTACCGGCAGTTTGCCAAACCACACAAGCCCGCACTCGCTCACTCGCTCTGACTCTCTCTCTCTCTGGCTCCCACTCCTTGTTCCCCCTGTTCCTTTCTCTCCCCAACCATCCCACAGTAAAATCCAATTACTCAACGCTAACTCTTATGAATGCTCCACAACATTTTGATGAATAAATTATAAGCGGGGAGGCAGCGAAGAGCACCTGAAAGATAAATATAACGGAGTTTAATGATTCATTCAAACTTAAGGTGCATTTAAGGACTTTTTCCCAATAGTCAATCGATTCCTTTGTGCGTGCATGTAGCTACTTGTTTTATCAAAGACACTAAAACCACATCGATGCACCTGAAGTAAATGCCCAGAAATGGAGGATAGTGTGAAGATGCAAGGGTATGACATCTGTTCATTCATAAAAAGGTCGTAAAAAGCAGGCGCCCTCAGGATGGATGTTTCTACAAGTCCATCAGTGGATGTGACAGTCCCAGGCGGCCCCTTTTCCCTTTCACTCCTTCTCTAAATAACAAACTCCAAGCAGGTTCAAGAGAGGAGAGTTGTCGTCTTTGATGGCAGGCGGTTTAAACGGGGACAGAAGAGCACACAGCGTGCTCTGCGACTGGCATTTAACCCAAGGCTCAAGCTGCTGTTTCGGAGATGTGTCGCACCCAGCCAAAATCTCCATGTATTCACACAGCTTAAAAACTTGAGTATCGTCCTTCAGGGAAATGAAAAGGAAAGCAAATGCAGCTGCATCTTCAAAAGGTCCTGCTTGTCCCCTGACTCATATTTTCTCGTCACGCTGTGAAAGGAAGTACGGTCCCTCTCCGACAATCTGTCTGGACCTGCCCCATGGAAAAACTGCTCGCTGCCTGGTAGCTGAACATGTGGACTAGATTAACGAAAGAACCAGAAATATTAAGAAGTCAACTCAAAACAGATTTTATCAACTCAAAGCAACAGAAGGAGCACAGTTTATCTCGGCTGTATCGAACGTATGGTATAAGAGAGAAAAATGTGTGAGATTGATGTACTCAGCTTATGATACGAATATTTTAAATGCATTACAAATCTTCCATATCGGCAGTGACTGTTAAGACACAGATCAGATGGCCAGTCATTTCTTGTAAAATATCGCAGATGCTGCTGACAACAAACTATGATCAAAGGCATCTGCAAGACATATCTGACAAATACATACATCAACAGATAAAGAGAACATCAAATTTGGATTTTACAATATCACGGCAGAATGAAATCGAGATGATCTACCGTTTATCATTAGTTGTACTTCATATGGCATTTACGATTTTCCTATAAAGGAAAAAAAAAAAACTTAAAATAAAAGTAAAAAAATTTAAAATAAAATAAAATCTTAAAGTCTTGGCAACTAACTGACATACAACAAGTTAAAGTACTACAATTACTAAACTAAACTAAAATAATAAAATAAAATCTTTAGGAACAATAATGTCTTGGCAACTAACTGACATGCAACAAGTTAAAGTAATACAATTACTAAAAACCTAATAAATACAAAAGCAAATAAAATTACTAAAATTAAAACAAAAACTAAATAAAACAATTCAAAATATTAAATATTATAACATTATAAATAATACTACATTAATGAACACTGCTTAGTAGGGTTGTCAAAATGCCTGAAAAACTAAATTCAAATTTTGTACTTAAATATTATCAAAATTCTAATTATATTCGAATTTAAAATGCATAATTTCAGTTAGGGCGAAGAAAAGCTTTTGGCTTCTCTTCTGAGGCCACAAGAGGGTGCATCGAGCAAAATATTACTAATGCACGTTTATTCAAAGCCTGAGATAACATGACTATCTGTGAAAAAAAGTGCATAATGTTTAAAATAATGTTTATAAACCAATTATAATTCATTAAGTTGCTTAAACAACTAACAAAACAGCATCATGTCTATATGCATAGTTTAATACAAAGGGCGGAAAGCCAATCACACAGAGTACATTTTTCATTTAAAAACATGAGATGCAGTGGGATGGGGAAAAAACCCACCATAAAGTCTCGATATAGCCTATGTGTTTTTCAAAGTTAAACTTGCATTAATTTTACATGGCTTTCTAAACATGCGGCTCCTTTGTGCGAGATGAGAGTGCAACGGTGATAGATGTCCCTCTAGAAAATGCGCGAAATATGTGTTCTGTGTGAACGGCTTGGTTTCAGTTTTGATGTAAACAAGATCTTATCCGCATTGATGTTATCTTTTTCCGCAATATTTTTAATGAACAATGCAGCAGCGCCGCATCTAGTGGCTTAAACTGGATAGGCTAACAAAAACATTATAATGCAACGACACTTACATCGTCATCGCATCTCGTGCACCACTGATACGCAGCTGATACAGAATAGCATACGCTGTTTACGTTCAGTGGATATTCTCCAAAATGGCACCAGGGTGATGTGGAGGAGACAAATTGTTGAATAAAGTTATTATTTTTGTTTTCTTTGGGAGGGTCAGAGAGCTCACAGAATTCATCAAAAATATCTTAATTTGTGTTTCGAAGATGAACAGAGATCTTACGGGTTTAGAACGACATTTAATTAGCTCAAACACCCTAGAAATGGCCTAGCAGCACTAGAGGCAGGTTTACATGCTAGTTTTGCAAAAGCCAATAGGGCCGAACATGTAACCATGATGCACTCCAAAACTGCTGACAGAGCTGAAGCGAATGTCAGCCCTGTTGTGATATGGAGGACACTCTCAGATTTAATGCAGCCCATGGTGCTAAATAAAAACCTGCAGACACATAGCTGCCTCAGATCTGCTTGTGTATGTGTCGATATCACAGCGAGCGACACCACCACACCCCCTCATTCATTTTCTCTAACATACTTTTCATGTACTAACACCCTCGAGCAGACGCACTACACAAGTTTCTCCTAAATCACCCTCCGCTTCGCCGGAGGTGATTTATACCCCTGCAGACTATGATTTAAAACACATGGGACCGAACGCGTGTGACTCAGTCAGCACATAGTTGGCGAGCACCTATTAATGGCGCTACATACTGCTAGCGTCGTCGCTACATGTGTGGGTGAAACTCATTAACGGCTAGCGTTGACCGATATATGCAACAGCGGTGTGGTTTGCTAACGCTTCCGGTGTTGCGCGTGCTGTGTAGCGACTGCTTCATCTCTCTAAGTGTCAGCGGCAAGGCCGAGCTTCACATGACTCACAGGCAGGGACAGCTAATTGCATTAAGACCCTGTGCAGCTGCATCACAGGCCCAGGTGCTCCCGGGTCTACAGGGAAAAGGGAGAGCCGCATCCGCCTGGGCAGCCAGGAAGAGGCAGACGAGCACAGCAGTTTCTTATAACAGCACTGCTCAGGGAGAATTTTGCTGCTACTTACACAACTTGAAAACAGATGCTCATTTGAGAGGTGGATATCCAGCAGATATGTGAATGTTTGTAATTACACCTATCAAGTTAGTAGATCAATATGGTTTAGTACATTTATAATACTAATACTAGCAACATGTCGTATTCATTAAAGCTGAATTCATTAACAATTCATTATTATTATATAATAAAAACAATCATTAATTCATACTTTTTTTGGACTTTGGTGTGAAAAGTGACCTGGACATGGGATTTACCCAAGTAACATACTCCTGCACACACAAACGCACACATTCACTCGATGTCCCCATCACAAGCCTTTTAAACAAACCTGTTTAGCCTCTATTTCCCAGCGCTCTGTAAATGCACAGTAGATGATTCAATACATTTCTATTAGCATTTTTAAAGTGAATTAGCACTCAGTAAATTGCTGTGACCCTCAATAGAAATTAAATTGCTTCAGTCTATCAGACCATCAGTGTGATTACATTTGGTGCCTGTGGAATCTTTTCAGCTTTAAACACAATTATGGTATTGTTTGTTGGCTTAATGTCTGTGAAATGGCCAAAATGCAGATTGCTGCGTATGGCGTCTTAAAGGTCAAAGAAAGCTCTGCGAGACAGGAATAAATAAGAAATACAGTCGAAATACAGAGCTTAGCGTATTTTAAATAAGTTAACTCATTTTACGACCACAAGTCTTAATGTGATCAGTAAATCAAACGGTGCTAATGGCGGGTATATTAAAGTACTTACTTTCTTATTGACTCTAACGGCAATGCATTAACACAAATGCGGGGTGTTCGGAATCGTTAAACGACACTTAACGCTTTAATCAAGACATTTGTCCGAACCCATATTCCCCGCTTAAGCTTTAAATCCTAGTAGGACTATAAGACCTCTCAGCAACGTGAAGAGAACTCTCCTGGTTCGAGAACACAGTGCCCACCCAGTGTTTTTGGCCTTACCCTCTGCGGTCTTTGCTTTTGAGAGGCCAATCGACTCTTTCTCACCCTATACAATCTGTCCATTTTCCCTGTCATTCATCAACCTTTTCTTTGCTCTTTAATCTGTTCCAGTAATGGCTTTGAACAAGGCTACTTGAAACTGTGCCAGATTCAAAAAGTGAGAGAGTGAGAGAGACAAAGAGGGAGGAGGGTGCAGAGAGAGAGAAAGAGGCGGGTATATTAAAGTACTTACTTTCTTATTGACTCTAACGGCAATGCATTAACACAAATGCGGGGTGTTCGGAATCGTTAAACGACACTTAACGCTTTAATCAAGACATTTGTCCGAACCCATATTCCCCGCTTAAGCTTTAAATCCTAGTAGGACTATAAGACCTCTCAGCAACGTGAAGAGAACTCTCCTGGTTCGAGAACACAGTGCCCACCCAGTGTTTTTGGCCTTACCCTCTGCGGTCTTTGCTTTTGAGAGGCCAATCGACTCTTTCTCACCCTATACAATCTGTCCATTTTCCCTGTCATTCATCAACCTTTTCTTTGCTCTTTAATCTGTTCCAGTAATGGCTTTGAACAAGGCTACTTGAAACTGTGCCAGAGAGAGAGAGAGAGAGAGAGAGAGAGAGAGAGATGACTTTTTGATTATTTTTCTAAATGACACTTCAGCCCTCCACCCCGGCTGTGTAATTGTGATTACTGTGCCTCTATTTTTGGGTGGCAGTGCTGCGAGCCAGCAACAGTAAATAGCTGATGCTCTCCTCTGGCTTTAAGAGGACACGGGCGTAGGGGGCTGAGCAAGGTGAAACGCCAACCGTCCCCCGTGCTCCGGCTCCAGACCCGCTAATGCGCCATCCCTTAACCGAAGAGATGCCAAATTTGCTGATCTAAGGTCAGATAGAAGAGCCAATTTAGGCTCTAGATAACCACGCTGCTAAACTATTCTCATAAGCCAATGGTGGCCATGTGTGTGTGTGTGTTCCTCCGTAATTTCCCATGTAAACAGGCAGAAGTAACTGCAACAATCCGATCTTTCCTATTGCAGTTAATCTAGTTTGCCGTGAAGTTAGCAAAGCGCAGAGGAATGACTGATCAAATTAAGAAAACTAGAGGCAAAAGATAGTCCCTCGCTCCATTCTTCCTGGAGGGTGTAATGGGCTCTTGGCAGACATTTAAATGTTCTCTTACACTCGCCACTGTTGTTTAGTGCATGAAGGTCAGCTTCGCTGCCGAAGGCTGAGGTTACTATGGCGATGAAGTTAAGGGGACAGGTCTGTTGAAGGAGGGTGCTAACACAGCCAGACGTGTGACCCCCCCAGCATCCAAGGTCATTCCTGGAAAAAAAAGAAAGCACTCCCCTCTGAATACAAAGTCATGCAATCAAATGAGACTGTTTTGTAAAGTCTTTTTTGTTTTTCCCCCAGAGAGCAGAGGTGGACGTGGAGTGTGCTAGCCACGGGGTGTCTTCAGACTGGGCCAGTGGCCACATGCTGACCATTCACCTTTAAGACTTTCCACCTACTTAAGTTACCACAGCAACGTTTCCACCAACCACTTAATTACACGTTGTATATTTTGACCAATGCTATAAGTATTGTACTCCTGCCTGCGACACTAATGCTGCAATAAATCGTTCCTTTTGTTGCTTTGAAGGGGTCAGAAAAAAGTACAGCCAGAAACTGTAACCAGCAAGCTGCAACAAAAGGTCAAATCTAATGACAGAACCCATTCAGACACATTCTTCCTATAATTCAGACTTCATATCATGGTTTGATATGTATTAGAATGGATCTTGGTAGATGTCATATTCAACTTGAGCAACTGAAGTAGTCTTCAAAATATGTATTAAAAAAAAGTAAAAAAAAGTCAAATAAATAAAAAAATTATAATAATATTATATATAAATATAAATATATTATATGCAGGCCCATATGCAATCTGCTTTTTTTCAGCACTAATTTGGGAGGAGGGGGGCTTAAACATTTATGGACTTATGGATTTAAACATGGTATAACAATGTACTGCACTATTATTGGCAGCTAAATGCATATTCAAAGTAGCAAATTATTAAAACGTTAGGATTTTTTTTTAAAAAGAAATTAATACTTTTATTTAGCAAGGATGCATTAAATAGATCAAAAGTGACAGTAAAGATGTTACCTTGTTTCTGTTTCAATTTCAAATAAATGTTGTTCTTTTAAAGGGGTCATATGATGCGATTTCATTTTTTCCTTTCTCTTTGGAGTGTTACAAGCTCTTGGTGCATAAAGAAGATCTGTAAATTTGCAAAGACTAAAGTCTCAAATCCAAAGAGATATTCTTTATAAAAGTTAAGAGTCAGCCACACCCCCCTAAAACGGCTTGTTCGAACACGCCCCCACATATCTACCTCACTATGTGGGAAGATTTGCATAACACCGCCCAAATGTTCAAGCAAAGAAAGAAGGCGTAACTTTTAGTCTCACTGTAGTATTGTTGCCGCTGCCGCCATGTCCTGAAGACACCGTGTGCTTCGTTGTGAAAGCGAAACTATTTAGTTTGGTCTTCAAAAAGAGGACGATATCCGCTTCATCATGCCT
>NW_015505185.1:3148484-3166814 GCF_001515645.1 Sinocyclocheilus grahami | reverse complement strand
CCAAAAGAGGACGATATCTGCTTCGTCATGCCTAGAGCTGATCTGTGCTGGTCGTTGAGGGAATACTTCAACTTAGAGCTGTGGATCGCCGGCACATTTTATGGAGGATTGTTTACTGATCCTGGGAGAGTAACGTTAGACTAAAATGCCGGCAGTTCTGACTCACGTAAGTACGTTTTCTTTTATCATTTGCCACTGATGATTCAAACGCGAGTTTTGGGCAGTGTGGAGTAGCACTTGTTGTTTGTCATTTCTCTGATCACAAATGCAGACAGGGTTTTACGTTTACTCGGCATGATGCAATGCAACGCAACGCGTAAAAAGACAGTATAAGTCATTATAATCAGTAATTATGTCCCCACTGGATGCAACAAATGCCTCGTTTGTAATGGGTTTTAATGTTTTTGTGTCGTCGCTCCGGCTGGGACACGCCATCACAGCATGGTGAGGGGCATAACATTTCCGTCTCACGCTTGAGGTATTCGGCCAATAACAACACACTGGATAGCTGGCCAATCAGAGCACACCTCGCTTTTTCAGACCGATGAGCTTTGTAAAAATCCATGCGTTTCAAAAAGGCGGGGCCTAGAGGAGAAACAATAATGTACAGTATGTGGAAAAAAATGTGTTTTTTTTTTTTTTACTTTAAACCGCATAAACACATTTCATTACACCAAATACACCAAATAATGTTCTTTTTATCAGCATCATATGTCCCCTTTAAAGTTTCTATTCATCAAAGAATCCTGATTAAAATCTACCACGGTTCCCACAAAAATACTGTTTTTAACATTAATAAGAGCAAGAAATATTTCTTGAGCGTCAAATCAGCATATTAGAATGATTTCTGAATGATCATATGACACTGAAGTAATCACTTCAGAAAAATTTAATTGATTTTATTTGCAGTCATAATGATACATTTTTACTGTACATTAAAATAGCAAACAAATGAATGTACCCTTGTTAAACTTCTTTCAAAAACATTAGAAAATCTTACGACTCCAAACTTTTGAACGGTAGTGTCATTTATGAAATAAGAAGAATTATATTTCAAATCTATTTTTCTTAACCAATATTTAATTGTGTGATTAAAATGTATGTAAAGATACAGCTTTATTTTCCTTTGCATAAAATATGGTTTCTACCCGAGTGAGGTCACATAAGGCCTTTTTCGGCTCTATCAGGCACATTAGATGACATTAGAAACACACGACAAAGGAGAGGAGTGAGGATAACAGAACAAGTAAAGGAAACCATGATTATTTTACCATTGAGATCACTGTATCACCACCCACCCACCGCTGTTGTAAGTGTCACTCTGGATAGGGCGCACTGGAGTGAATTAATGGTCTCATCACCCGTTTGACAAAATAACACTTCACATGACGTTCAACCCTCCAGCAGAGTGGAACTTTTTTTTTTTTTTTGATTTGCCTTAAATCATAGTCTGTACCTGTGATGTGATTAGTTCTCACATCCTGAGTGTGATGAGGTGTGAAAGAGTGGCGGAGTTCTGATTCCACAGTTCACGCCCCAGTCATGATCACTCCTGAATCATTGCAGTTCTGCACCGTTACAGTCACAGGAAGACGCTCGGTTTCCTGATGTGCTTGGAGGTGGTGACCTTGTATGAACTGACAGGTTTGTCTGTTCCTAAAGTACTACTTTTGAAGAGATGTCTGTTCCACATAATACAAGAATAAACAAACAGACAAAACTTATGCTGCTCTAACAGCTGTATTAATCTGTAAAAAAAAAAAAAAAAATTAAGTAATGCCCTTAATGTGAATAATAGTCAATGAATCTTTTAAAGTCAATATGAAACAGCATTTACATCACATTGTACTTTTAATTTATCTATTGGGAACCAATTGGGTCATAAAAAAAGCTAATAAAAAAACTCCTAATTTGACCAGTAATGTGTTCCAAATACATTACTATTTTATGCTCACCAAGGCTGCATCTATTTGATCAAAAATTTGTGAAATTCTATTACAAATAACTGTTTTCTTTTTTAATAAACTTTAAAATATAATTTCTTATCATAATTATGACTTTTTTTATGCAGGCATTACTCCAGTCTTCAGTGTCATACGATCCTTCAGAAATCACTATACTATGCTGATTGTCTTTACTTTCACTTTCGATCAATTTAAGCATCTGCTGAAAAAAAGAAAGAAAAAAACGTTTGAACAGAAGTGTAAATCGGGTTAATTTGAATTTCACGTTAACATCATATACATACGTTGAGTTAAATACAGGAAGACAAATCCAGGCAGAATCTGCAACCCTGGAAGGACACGTTTGGGTGTATGATGCGTAAAATGCCAATGATGTTTTTGTAAATGACATAAAATAAAGACTGTTGCCTGCATGCCAGCTGGCAGAACCTTGGAGAGGGTGTAAGGAATGAGGAGGAGACGAGAGAGAGAGAGAGAGAGAGAGAGAGAGAATGAAGTGGAAATATTGTGAGGCTGCAAGTGTGTGTAGGTCAAGTCATTCTTGCTGACTCAGAAAGCTTAGCAGAGGTCAGGGCATCTTCAGATGACTGATACTCGCTGTTCTCTCCTCCTCTCTCTTACAATACTGCTGCTAAATATATCAACTACTTCAGTCATCAGCTCCAGAGATACGCTTACCTCAGAGACCTTCAGGACCATGAAAACATTTCAAAGGATGCAGATGAATGAATAACAGAGCGTAATCAAGCATGACTCACTGAAATGGTAATAAAAAAAACTAGGTTTTTGACATGTTCTAAAGGAAATGTGAGTAATGCTTAAACATACAAAACTCTGTTATGGTGCCAGAGAGTTCTGTGGTTGATAGGGTGTTGTAGGTGGTTGCTAAGTAAAAAGCAGAGTTTAATTAATCAAGACATTAATACGGTTAATTCAAAAATAATAAAATAAATAATATAATACATTAAAATACAGACTGCAAGGCCACAGTGTCTTTTCCACATTGTGAGAGTAGAATAAACTGAAAATGCAAATAAAAATAAAGCAATAAAATATTGACAGATAAAAAGTTTGTCAGTGACCGATAACATTTTTAGAGCCATCTCTTATGAAAAGTATCCACTGATATTCTAGTCTAAGATATGTTAGATAGGCCTACTTATTTAAAAAATCATGAAGTCTAGTCACTTAGAAATGCAATAGCATCTCTCCAAAGCAAACTACATGATCACAAATGGTGAAGTTTATCACCAAGCAATAGGAATTTGTTCAAATCCATAACACTGTGTATGAGCAATAGCAATAGTGCTGCTTGTGTTCGCAATCACCACTAAAAATCTGTGTTTATAGGTTGCATAAAACGGCTTCAGAGCTGAAGTCATTTAGCGAAGTCAATGCTCGGTTACGTGTGTGATGTTTTTAAAGGCAGCCCTAACTCATGTTATCATCACAGTGTGAGATGAGGATTAGTGTGGACCACTTCTCCTCTAACAGGTTTTCTCGGTATAAAGCATTCAGATGGAAACAGACTGCAAAGGAAGGGGGTGATCTGTGTGTGTGTTTGTGGTGTGTGTGTTTGTGTCTGTGTGAGGGAGAGAGATGTTTGACAGAATCTAATAAAGCCAGCCAGCAGAACTGTTCAACTCTACAGCTGCAGCTACAGTAATTACAAAACACTGCACCTGACAATCAGACGCTCTCTCTCTCTCTCTCTTGCTATTTCCTTGCCCCTCTCTCTCTCTCACTCTCTCTAGTCTCTTTTTGCAGAGCTGCCGTAAAATCCAGAGTGAAGAGAAAATGCCACTGAGGTCAAGGTGTGTAACGAAGCATTCTGATAGTGTGAATGGATATTAAGTGCTGGGAGAACGCACTCAGTTTCCCCAGTTTGGCCTCTACGGGGGGGAAAAAAATCCTCTTCTATGGCAGAGGCAGGAAAGTGTGCAAACTGAAGGTCATTCGGTGGCCCAGGAACAAGCCTCTGGAAATTGAGTTTGATGTAGTTGTTAACTGACTGTTGGTAGAGGCTGGAAAAGTTGTTGATAGACTAAGCATCTTTTGTTAATTTATTGCTTTTGCACAACAGATGTTTAGGTTTGTTAATTGACTGGCGATAGAGGCTTATAAAACTGTTTATAGACTAAGTAATCGTTTTTCTTTTATTTATATATATATATATATATATACACAGTATACACACATATATATATATTTCGCTAATGTTCTGCTCACGCTCACCGGTAAACCAAATCCCGCTCAGACATAAAATTTCTCCGGTAGGCCTAATTTTGTTTTTGTTTTTTCCCTGTTCATAATGAAATTCTTGAATAAATATCTCAATTAAAGCAGTAGTCCGATAAGTAACGGTTATGTTTCAGGGTGATGTTCAGCTTGTACTTTTTAAAAATAATTTTAATTTAAATGTATTAAATTAAAATTATTAATTTAAAAATGTGTCTTGTTTTTGAAGCCACTTGGTGAAGCCACTCAATAACTGAAAAAGCATATTTGATTTTCATTAGGCCTACTTTATTTCCATGAAAATACAGCTTCAGCTATTGTGCAACAGAAAATTCAAAACACGCACACAAGATGAAATACACATACAATTTCACAAAATACACCTTGCTTATCAGGCCCATGAAAAGCACACTCAAGATGAAATGCACAAATAATTATTTAGTGGCGTTAATAAAAGAAACACATTTTCTAAAATTAAAATAGACCAAAACTGCGGGGGAAATGCGATCTATTAAAACGTCTGTCAATCTTTACAGGATTTTAAAATGTACTTTTAGAAACATTAGACAAACTATTGCTTAGCCTATTCCACAGATTCTCGAACTAGCAAATTACCAAAGGGCATTTTGGGTTGAGCGAGTGGCGCGGAGCGTACTGAGCGAGCGGAGCGTAATCTTCAGAAAGGCACTCTCCGCTCCGAAGGAAATATGACCGCTACGCTCCCGCTCCACTCCGCTCACATGCGCTGGCACACACACACACACACACACACATATACTTACTACTATACTAAGCATTTTTTAAATAATTCCAAAGTTTATGATACAATGGGTAAAGCTATGGTCACCCTTGTCAAATCTAAATTTCCCAGTCAAGTATGGATCCGCTCTAGAATGCGCACGCATAACACGTATGTTTGTTTATTTTTAACTTGGATGTTTATGATGCTTCAATTAGCGAGCTATGACCTGCCTCATCGAAGGAAACCTTGCCAAGCAGATGTGTATCTGCTCAAACACGCATGGATAACGCAAGCGCACGAGCGAGCAAGTCCGATCCAATCGTTGCACTTCACAGCAATTTGTCACAGGCTCGAAGAGCTCTTTCCAAGTTGCGCTCCTGAATTAAAAGACTCCTGAGTGAATGTCACATGTGTAGAGGGGGGACCAGATGCGACAGATGGGCTCCAAGAGTCTCTCTCTCCTCTTGCTCTCAAAAGCCACAGTAAAATATTGAGCCATTAGGGCCTTTTGTCAGAGTGAATCAGGTGTGATGGGGTGGGGGGGTTGAGAAAGCGGAGGATTGAAGCTCGACTCCTGAACTCAGAGGTACAAAGGCACAACTGCCAAAAATCCTGCTTGTGCACACACAAACACACAGACGGCAGCTGTAGGGAAAACTCAGATGCAAGTCACTCCCTCCCTCCCTTACTTATTCTCACTCTCTCATGTTTTTCTCTCTCTCATTCGCTCTCTCCCTCTCTCTCAAATCCTTCACTCCAAACAAGCTATGCGTTTACACGGTGCATTGTGTTTAATGTTCCAAACGCCAAATCTGAGAGGCTTGAACGCCGTCTCTGAAATCTCTCCCATGGCATGCATAAATTCCCACTAAATTAGAATATAAAAGACGTGCAGAATGAAATCTGTTTGCCACAGCGCATGTATATGTATTTTGTGCTTCTGAAAGGTCACATTCAGGCTTGGTGCATTCCAGCAACATGCAATTATTCACTCCCTAATAGGATAGAAGCCACAGTTTTATTGTTTAGTCGCCCAATATTTTGGTTTACATTTTTCTAAGCCTGCGTCTTGTTTTATTTTCTGCAGTATTTAACATTGTTATTTTGAGACAAAAGTTCAGGGTATAAATACGGGCAAATGACTGTCTTCAAATGTATCATGCAAATGCAGTGATTCGCAAAAATGTATTTCAAATCCGAGTTTAGAGATTTTAAAATAAAAAAATAAAAAAGACAAAGAATTAAAACAGATGAGTTAGCAGAGAAAACAGAAATAATGTTACGCTCACAGTAGCACCATTCTATTATGAGCATGTTATGCGCTATCAAGGTGACTAAGACAAAGATTTCAAACTAAACTGTTTCCATAGCACCCCAGAATGCTTTAAAACATCCAAATGGTTTTAAAGAGCCAACAATCAAAGTAAATTGCAGCATGCGGGCTTTTTTAAAAAAAAGTCGCATTGTTCTCTTCTTTCTGAACAAAGTTTAGGAGCATGAAACGGAAACGAGATGGCTGGAGCATGTGGGTGAGAAAGAGAGGGATGGAGGAAGATATGAAATGAAAGGTCATGGGGAAGCAGGATAGCGGCAGAGAGCAAGCTTGTTATCGGTTTCAGGGGTAGAGAGGGCTTGGCTGAGCAAAGCTCAAGGGAGCAAGGTCAGTCCTCCAGTAAAAGGGAGAAAATGAAAGTCAGAAAGTTCTGCTGTAGCTGTAAAAAGTGCATTATTTGATGTGTGTCAAATTTAGACCAGGTCAGAAATACCTATTTAAACTCTGTCCTATGCAAATATTCGCTGATCGTTCCGAAGAGACTGATAGAATTATTACTAATAATTAAAAAAGTTTGACCTATTAAACACAAGTTTTAACATTAGACAGTGCTAATGTTCACACAGTGCAAATATAGGAATGCACGATATAAAAATAGTTTGATACCAGTAAAACCAATAGGTATTTTCAAACTATCTTGCATCCAATTTTACCATTTATTTTAAATATATACAGAAAAAATGTAAACAATAAAAACTAAAATCAACTGTTTTGATGTTACAAGTGATTTTAAGCATTACAACATTGTAATGTATAGTATGAAAAATGGAAAATTGTCATTTTGAGATTTGTTAAAGATTACAAGTGCTTTTTGGCCTTTGGTAATCTAAATAATTTACAGGAAGCAAATATATACAATTAAATATCCAATAATAACAGATATGGATTAAATGAAAAATATCTAATATCGGCCAATAACTAATATGGTACTGATGCATTGTGCATCCCTGTTTGAGATTTATAACCATATTTAGTGACAGTTGTGACTCTAAAATCATCCTTGAACAAATGAAACATATCACAATATACCATCCCAATCTGTAAAGTTGCTTTGAAACTATGTGTATTGTGACAAGATACAAAAGTAAAAAAGATGGCAACTTACATGACACCAGAAAGACCACAGTTTAATCAAACCCAAACTAAAAGCAACAGCTATGATGGGATGACAGCAAATAGATCTAAAACACTTAGATGGCACACAGCTCAAATCTTCATCTCTGTGGGTCCTACAAATGTAAGAATGTCAGTTTGGTTATACAACATGATTGTCACTCTCATTTATATCTGAACTGTGTCTAAGTAGCAGTGTTTACCACTATAAAACAGGACTGAAAACAGAATTTTGTGTGAATGCAGCCATTGATGAGAAAGAAACAAGGAACGTTAATGACAAAGAAACAAGAGAAAACATCACCAATGTGTTTGGAGTATTGTAATTTGCTCTTGTCGTGTAGAAAGGGGGGGCTTTGGTCCACAAAGCCAGTAAAATCCCCTTCATTCACACTCAATCTGTGGCGATTGCCATCCGCCTGCTTCTTCATAAACAAAGGGATTGGCAGTCTGTGCAAACCATGGGCAACCTAGCACTGTGAGGGAAGCGCCCAGGAGTGGGACAGAAAGCAGCCTCCATCACATCAATGTCTAAAATCCTACTCACTCCTGATACAAAATAATTAGCAGAGATGGCACCTCCACCCCAAGCGCAAGACTCCGAGCCACCAGGGTGCAGGAGATTGCGAAAGACTTAAAAGAGCTCCCTTTGACACCCAGGGTGGTGCGGTCAGCCTGTTTGGACCACTGCGACAGATCAAACGGAGAAGAAGGTGGGGTGAAAGTCACTTTTTTGCCCGCATTCTTCTTGCAGTTGCGCTTTCTATTTATCGTAGCAGAACACGGCATGCATCTCTGCTTGATTCTCTGCAGCATGTGATAACTTTAATTAAGTCTGGACCCCTAAACTGAAGTCAGTTGGCCTTTCTTCTCCTGACGCGTCACGCTGTGTGTGATTTAGTCTTTGTTTGGGTGCCCTTAACGTTGGCACTTCAAACAGACACGCGCCATGCAGTTTGCCTTTTTTTTATGTGTTAGTTGTGTTTTTAGCTTTACAATTCATTTTATTTTGTAGGGATGCACCGAAATGAAAATTCTTGTCCGAAGCCGAACAAAATGAAAATTCTTGTCCGAAGCCGAACAAAATGAAACACTGGGCCGAAGGCCGAATACCGAACACGGTTTTTTGCATTTTTCCCCCCATGTAGGCCTATTTTGCCTTTTTTTTCCACCATTGCATAAATTAAATAGCCAAAATGTGCTTTTTACGGTTTTGTCCTGCTTTTCAAATAAAAAAATCAATTACAAAACAACCATTTAAAAATTTTTACTTAACACTGAAATTTTTTTTACATTCTAGCAGACATTATACCAACAAAGCACAATTTAACTTAAAATTAATAAGTTAGTAAAATAAAAAAAATTTGGCCATTTTTGACTTGAATCAGGCATGCATTTTTTACTGTACAAATAAAGGCAGCCTTGCTAAGCAGAAAATAATTATTTTAAAACATTAGAATATATTACAGATCCCAATTTGAACACTATGTGTGAATGTTATAATAAATGTATTAATAGAGCTGTTGTAGCGTAATTATTATTATCATTATTATTGTCTTACTTTAAATTTTATTTTAGAGAACAACAGTTGTAAATTGTAAAATTACAATACTAACATTTATAAATGTTGATGGAGTTGTTGCTTTTTCTCGGCTTTTATTTTGGCAGAAACCTACAGGAAGATCTCAGTGCTTCTTTTTGTTGATAACAGCATGCAGATTTATGATTCTCATTACGAATTTGGGAAGATGTTTGTCGCACGTATCACATTGTCATATGCCTTTAAAAGAATTCACAAAAATGTGACTGAGCAACTGACGAGTACGACAGTTTTAGTGCAGATTTTCCTCGCGCTTTGGACTTTGAACCCTGGCACCGCGAGTTTGTAATACATGCAATTTGTGCGTACATTAGAAAATATAACATTCTGCAGTTTATTTACTAATCGTTTGAGGCCATTTCGCGATTTCAATCATCATACAGTAGTCTAACCACCAGCATCAGCCACCTCTTCTTCTCATCGCAGACATGTGATGCAGCACTAAACAGTCTCTCGCTGTCGGTGCTTTGTGCTTGTAATGATTTCTGCGTCTTTCTCTGATAGTTTTAAATACTTTCACACTGCCGACATGTTTGCTGCATTAGTGCGTGCCTCTATTTGATCACGTTAGTCATTGTTCGGTACACATTATTCAGCCTTTTCTCTTATTCCGGTTCCCTTAATTTCGGTTGCCGAACATTCGGTGCATCCCTATTATTTTTTGGCCAATTTCCACTTTCTACGACTGAAAGAAACCAAGGAAATGTAGTTGAAATAAGATGGTCGCAACAAGCCAGAATCAAACTTAACCATTACACCATATCTTCAACATTAATTTAGCAATTCGTCCCCCAGACACCCTGAAAAGCGTGTTTTGATGCTATTTGCAATATGTGGCCATTCAGAGGAAATGTTGGAAGGCCAGACATACAGGACAATTTGAAAACGCTCTGGGGTCCCTGAGCGGTCTCGACAGCAATTTGTCAGAAATGCAGATTGAACATCTGCGCGTGTGGCTGCTGTTTGGACGCTGGGGAAGCAGTGTGTTGTCATTAAGGCGGGTGACGAGGGCACCGGGCCCAGACCCCTTCCTCGCCAGCCCCCGGCCCACCCTCCCACCAGCTGTTTGGAAGGATGGATGTCAACCACCTGCTGTGGAGAGAAATTAGAGCGCTTGTACTAGTCTTCTTTTTAACCATCCAAATCATTCACTCCCTCATTGTGAAGTTCGGCTCCCAAGGCAACGGCACCAGCAGACCGGTCGACTCCTCATCTACGTCGAGATGAAACTGACAAGCTGTCTTTTCAAAAGAATCCCTGCGACATTTCGAATTGCCGCTTCCCCCCATGGCATTGATAAAAGACTGTAGGGAGGGCCTGAAATACGCAGCAAAACTTATTTGCAGACAGTGAAAACAATTACAAGATCCATCTCTCCTTTAATCCATTTCAAGGTGACATTTAATGCCAAGTTATTCTTGTTGGAAACCTTCAGGGGATGATAAATCTGTAAGCAAAATATAATTCATTTTAATGGATTGCGAGTGTTTTTATTTTCATAAGTCAAATCTAAAATGGATCACTGCCTGGGAAGGAAGCCAGCGTATAGGGGAGGAGGGCAATGGGTGCTCAGGATCCGTGCTGGAGTGGCTTGCCTAAGGAAGTATCATTTCCTGAAGTCTGGTATATATCTGTCATTGCAAATGTGTTTGTCATTAGAGTATGGAGGGATATGCCCAAACTCGCTCTAGCGCATGTGGTATGGTTATCCA
Source organism: Sinocyclocheilus grahami (assembly GCF_001515645.1). NCBI lineage: Eukaryota > Metazoa > Chordata > Actinopteri > Cypriniformes > Cyprinidae > Sinocyclocheilus > Sinocyclocheilus grahami. Next base: position 3,156,112 of record NW_015505185.1, on the reverse strand, counting down.
ATTAGAATGACAAAAGGCTTTATTAAAAAATCAATTACAAAACAACAATTTAAAAATATTTACTTAACACTGAATATTTTTTTGAACAACATTATACCAACAAAGCACAATTTAACTTAAAATTAATAAGTTAGTAAAATAAAAAAAATTTGGCCATTTTTGACTTGAATCAGGCATGCATTTTTTACTGTACAAATAAAGGCAGCCTTGCTAAGCAGAAAATAATTATTTTAAAACATTAGAATATATTACAGATCCCAATTTGAACACTATGTGTGAATGTTATAATAAATGTATTAATAGAGCTGTTGTAGCGTAATTATTATTATCATTATTATTGTCTTACTTTAAATTTTATTTTAGAGAACAACAGTTGTAAATTGTAAAATTACAATACTAACATTTATAAATGTTGATGGAGTTGTTGCTTTTTCTCGGCTTTTATTTTGGCAGAAACCTACAGGAAGATCTCAGTGCTTCTTTTTGTTGATAACAGCATGCAGATTTATGATTCTCATTACGAATTTGGGAAGATGTTTGTCGCACGTATCACATTGTCATATGCCTTTAAAAGAATTCACAAAAATGTGACTGAGCAACTGACGAGTACGACAGTTTTAGTGCAGATTTTCCTCGCGCTTTGGACTTTGAACCCTGGCACCGCGAGTTTGTAATACATGCAATTTGTGCGTACATTAGAAAATATAACATTCTGCAGTTTATTTACTAATCGTTTGAGGCCATTTCGCGATTTCAATCATCATACAGTAGTCTAACCACCAGCATCAGCCACCTCTTCTTCTCATCGGAGACATGTGATGCAGCACTAAACAGTCTCTCGCTGTCGGTGCTTTGTGCTTGTAATGATTTCTGCGTCTTTCTCTGATAGTTTTAAATACTTTCACACTGCCGACATGTTTGCTGCATTAGTGCGTGCCTCTATTTGATCACGTTAGTCATTGTTCGGTACACATTATTCAGCCTTTTCTCTTATTCCGGTTCCCTTAATTTCGGTTGCCGAACATTCGGTGCATCCCTATTATTTTTTGGCCAATTTCCACTTTCTACGACTGAAAGAAACCAAGGAAATGTAGTTGAAATAAGATGGTCGCAACAAGCCAGAATCAAACTTAACCATTACACCATATCTTCAACATTAATTTAGCAATTCGTCCCCCAGACACCCTGAAAAGCGTGTTTTGATGCTATTTGCAATATGTGGCCATTCAGAGGAAATGTTGGAAGGCCAGACATACAGGACAATTTGAAAACGCTCTGGGGTCCCTGAGCGGTCTCGACAGCAATTTGTCAGAAATGCAGATTGAACATCTGCGCGTGTGGCTGCTGTTTGGACGCTGGGGAAGCAGTGTGTTGTCATTAAGGCGGGTGACGAGGGCACCGGGCCCAGACCCCTTCCTCGCCAGCCCCCGGCCCACCCTCCCACCAGCTGTTTGGAAGGATGGATGTCAACCACCTGCTGTGGAGAGAAATTAGAGCGCTTGTACCAGTCTTCTTTTAATCATCGAAATCATTCACTCCCTCATTGTGAAGTTCGGCTCCCAAGGCAACGGCACCAGCAGACCGGTCGACTCCTCATCTACGTCGAGATGAAACTGACAAGCTGTCTTTTCAAAAGAATCCCTGCGACATTTCGAATTGCCGCTTCCCCCCATGGCATTGATAAAAGACTGTAGGGAGGGCCTGAAATACGCAGCAAAACTTATTTGCAGACAGTGAAAACAATTACAAGATCCATCTCTCCTTTAATCCATTTCAAGGTGACATTTAATGCCAAGTTATTCTTGTTGGAAACCTTCAGGGGATGATAAATCTGTAAGCAAAATATAATTCATTTTAATGGATTGCGAGTGTTTTTATTTTCATAAGTCAAATCTAAAAAGGATCACTGCCTGGGAAGGAAGCCAGCGTATAGGGGAGGAGGGCAATGGGTGCTCAGGATCCGTGCTGGAGTGGCTTGCCTAAGGAAGTATCATTTCCTGAAGTCTGGTATATATCTGTCATTGCAAATGTGTTTGTCATTAGAGTATGGAGGGATATGCCCAAACTCGCTCTAGCGCATGTGGTATGGTTATCCAATTAGAATGACAAAAGGCTTTATTTATGATTCAGAGGTGTAAAGATTTACTTCAAATCACTGCAGAAGGTAAATTTTCTTGTTTAACTATATACAGGGAACGTATGCATTACTCGAATGCACAAAAGCGCTTCATTTCTCCACTGCTATTCTCAATGCCATCTCAGTTGCATCTTCATGTAATTCGTGAGGGACTACTTAACCTTGGCCACTTGCTACACCACTCCACGGGATCCATCTCCAGTGACAATAAACCCACAACCCCCACGGTGCATATTCAACCTTACTGTGCTCTTCAATGACGCATTATTGTGCCCAACACGGGCCCGTGGAGTGCAACGGTGTGAGAGTTCATTAAAAAACAAAAACTAAGAAAGCAGGCAGGTAATGCATTGGCATTTGAGTTAATTAGTGCTGCAGCCTGGAGAGTCCTTCAACGCTTCTTTGCATGCTCGCCTCCAACGGCACAAACAGTCATGAAGAGCTCGCTAAAGCACACACAAATACGCATGTGATGCATGCGGCGAATATATTTATCAATCCAATCTGCTTCATCCATTTATCCTTCTCGTCTCCCCCACCTCTATCTCTGCATCTACAGAAGCAACATAGCAGAACCCCACAGTTGTTGACACTCATCTGAGAGGACATGCCCTTTAAGAGAGGCTGAGTCTCTGAGCGAAATTTGTCTAATTATGTGTGGATGAGGCCGTTTCTTCTGTTTTATGCATCTCTTTTTCTATCTCTCCCTCACACCACGTTGGCACCGGTCCACTGGAGCCCCTACGCAGCGCTAGCGTACGTTATACAGCCATTCTTTGCTGTGTAAACCCAGTAATTGTATATGATGTCCAATACCTTTGAGGCTTCATTAAAGCTTTGCATCAAGCTGCGGGGAGAAAAAAAAAACAAGCCGTACCTTCTAGTGAGCATAAGGTGGAATGAGAGTGGGGGACAGAAACAAAGCCATTTAAAGCTTTCAAAGCATTTTGAGTGGGAGAGGTAGTTATCCCAATGGGACATTGTTTTACGTGTTTTTTCCTACGCTACTCGTGCACGACGTCTAACAGCATGTTAGCGTTCAGCGGCCCTGCGCCAAATAAGCACCCATGCTGTCAGCCCAATCAGATTTTGGAGGGACGCTGAGGAGAGACAACTCTAGTTATAATTTCTCTCTCATCGCCGCGTCTTTCTCTCGAGCTCACACTGACTGTTTTCACGCTGAGCATTTAAATGTTCTCGTTTCTTTGCATCCGCCTCTTTGAGCTGATGAGAGACGCACGAGCGTATCAATCTTCTCTGCTGAAGGAGAAATTTTTTAAATAATCACCAAAAAGCGCCTCTCAAAGTTCACAACGGACCACGGTCTGAATTACGCTGAGATAATCCTGTTTTCCAACTGTCACGTTTGAGAGTGAAAGGAAGCTGTCACTCATAACCTGATTTTGCTTCCGTGCTCCTGGACAGCTTTGTGGAATATCAGCCCGGTGCAGACTTCCTGTGAGCTCACGGCACAACGGGACACAGCGGTGCCTCTCTCTCTAAGAACCGGCCTGGCAGGTGGAGGCTTATTTGAGGCCACATCTTGGAAGCTTGAAGATCACAGAAGCCCCCCTGAGTCAAAAGTTATTACCACTCCAAGGCTATCTCCACAGGTGAACGGGTGGTGCCAGTAGGGGGATTGGAAATGTCATGGTCTCTATAGAAATGGGTACCTTTTTTTCCCGGTTAAATCCTAATAGAGCACAGAGCTGATTTAATTGGTGCACTCTATGCCTAGGGAGTGGTGGAAAAGATCGCAATCGGCCGCCACTGCTTCAGGCACAGTGGGACCGGCCAAAGCTGATCTGATAGTGCCACTCATTGCAGAAGGTTGAGCTGAAGCCAAAGCAGATCTTTTGACCCAAAAAAATTAGAGATGTGGGCAATCCAAGAGAGGCGTTTTACCTGAAACATTTCTTCCATCTTTCCCTTCAACCTAAAATAGCCTGCGGTTGGAGGCTTGCTATATCTCAAGAGATTTGCTTATGTTAGAGGGGCCCGAAAATCCTTCTCAATCTCCTTAAAAATGTCTGGCCCTTTAAACAGATGTGACCGGACCCAGAGGCGTATCTATCCACACATAACTCAGTTCAAAGGCAACCAAGGCAATCTGTGCTTACAAAGAGACATTGTTGGGAGATATATCTGGTTTATATGCATAAACGTAAAATGACTGCACACTAGGCATGGGACGATAACCGGTTTCAAGGTATCCCGTGGTTTGGAAAAGTCACGGTTTCAAAACCACTAAAATATTTCATTATACCGTTCCTGCGGTATGCACAGTTTTTTTTACGTGTCATCAAAGACGGAAAGTGCAGGACTCCCTCAGTTGTGTGCAGCGAAGAGCATAACGAGTCACACGACCTCTCCCCCTCCAGTTGGTGCGAGGCTGCAAGCAGTCAGTGAGAGTCACCTGTGTGTGGGATGGCCAAAGGAGGTGAATCCCTGGAACTTTTTCCCCCGTCGAAAAAGATGAAGTCTGCCATATGGGAATTTTTTCGGGTAACGTAGACTAACCATGCTCCGTACACAATGATGTTCCGTACAGATGACGTTTTAGCACCAATCGCTAAATAAATACTTCCAGGACGTACATAAACTACATATCTGTCATCTTCATTTCTCCCTCTTTCACCTCCGTTTGTTTCAGTGTTGAAATAAATACTATTTGACTTGCTACCGAGGCAGATAACATGGCTAATTAACTAGCTAACGTCAACTAGTTTGCTCCCTCACGTTAACGTTACTTCACAGAGCGAGGAATAGCAGACTAAAGTACTACGTTTCTGCGATTTAGTACAATAATTAAATTTAACTGGTATCACGTCTATACTTTTAAGCCTCCTGCCATTGTTTACATCTGTTCAAAATCACGACATTTAAAAAAACATACAAACTGCTGGCTCTCAGGTGTCTTTGCCACTGTTTGAGTGTTGTATGGAGAAAGACTGTGTGTGTGTGAGACACACTTGCGCTCTCTCTTTCCTTATGTGTATGTGCACACATCCTCGTACCTCACCGCTCCAAACTTAATCCAGGAAAGATGAACATTCCTGGATCATAACTTGGACTGAAAGAGGAATGTGTAGAAAGTGAGCATGTCTCCAAAAACCTTGTTGAGCTGCAGGTTTAATGACTGCATTTAAAAAAAAAAATTATTGAAAAAATTTATTTATGTTTTGATTATTGTTGAGCTGCAGGTTTTGGCCCACTTAAGTGACTGCACTTAATTTAATTATGAAGAATTCTATTATTTAGCCTGTTATGTTTATAGAGTGTTCCAAAATGTTCTATGTTTCTTAAAAATAAAATGTATTGTGTTCAGTGGGGGAAATTTTTTTTTGTTTTTTACCCAGACATTTAAAAATAACATATTTTAGAGCTGTTATCGCAATACCGTAATACCGTGATTTTTTTTTTATCTAAGGTTATCATACCATCAGAATCTCATACCGGCCCATGCCTACTGCACACTCATTCAATACTAAAACAATCTTATTACAGACAATATTCTAACGGTGTAACGCTATTTGCAAATCTTAAGCTTAAACATCTTAATCAAAATCCAAACACTAATTAAATATAGCTTAAACATGTTATCCCCAACGTAAAGCTTCACCATAGCTCAAATATGCACTTAAAAGTTAGCAAACCATCTGCCACAGATAATCTAAATCCATAAAACACACTTCCGTTTTAAGGGTCACAGATAAAGTCAGTCTGTATAACGCAACATGGCATCGCCACAGCTCTGACGACATCTACAAGACCTTGATTTCAGCTTTCATGCCCTCTAAATCATCTTAGAGCACAGGGACTTTGACGAGGAAAAAGCAATTAACAGAGAGTGATTAGAGTGATTAAGTTAGCCAAATGTGGTCAAGCTCTTTCCATTGGACGACGTGATTTCAAGATGGCCAGGTAAATAATGCCATCAAAGACTAAAACTAGTGTTCTGATGGGTATAAGGTAAAAGCACAGGGGCCTTCTGGTGCATACAAGGCAGCTAAACTAAGGCCAATCCATCACCGCAAGGTTATAAATGATGTACTCTGGGGAGGTCCTGAACAACAAGATGTACTGCCGAACTACAGACTTCAGGAGACGAGAAGGAAAAGAGCAGAATCAAAATGGAAATCATTGCCAAGAAGCAGTTTAACTTCCAATTCCCCTGTGGGCGTTTTAAAATCATTCCCCTTGACTCCTAGAAACACAGCCAATACTTAGAGCAAACAAAGGTCGGGAGAGTGTTAAATCATTTGTCTCATTTTTCTTTCAAACAGTCCCGCTAAGCTAGATCTTGGTGCTTGTGCTTTAGAGCCCGTAACCGTGAGAGAGTCGCTGGGTTGAAAGCTTCTGAGCCGCCCCGACAACTGAGGGGAAATCTTCTGGGTACCCTGCGTTTATTTTTCCTTCAGCAAAATGTTTTAAAGATCATTTACACACCAACTGTTAGAAGACAGGTCCCTAGTGCATTCTGCCATGAAAGAATATATTTTACGCTTTTTTTTACATATAAAAGCTTACCACGGTATTCATGCACAATTAGAACACCTTAAACGTCAGGGAGGTTGAGAAAGAGGGCGAGGAGACCAGGGGGACAAATTTTGGCAGGTTAGCAACAGGCTGTTCACCCCTACTGGCAGATTCTGTAATTACATCATTCTGATGGGAACATTTTTTTGATATGAAGGACAAGGAGTACCACTTATATAATAATACAATAATAAAAAAAGATATGTTTTAAATGGTCTAGTACTGGATTAAATTGCTATTGTTCACTGCTACATGTGACTAATTCATATACATACAGGTGCATCTCAATAAATTAGAATGTCGTAGAAAAGTTCATTTATTTCAGTAATTCAACTCAAATTGTGAAACTCGTGTATCAAATAAATTCAATGCACACAGACTGAAGTAGTTTAAGCCTTTGGTTCTTTTAATTGTGATGATTTTGGCTCACATTTAACAAAAACCCACCAATTCACTATCTCAACAAATTAGAATACTTCATAAGACCAATAAAAAAACATTTTTAGTGAATTGTTGGCCTTCTGGAAAGTATGTTCATTTACTGTACATGTACTCAATAGTTGGTAGGGGCTCCTTTTGCTTTAATTACTGCCTCAATTCGGCGTAGCATGGAGGTGATCAGTTTGTGGCACTGCTGAGGTGGTATGGAAGCCCAGGTTTCTTTGACAGTGGCCTTCAGCTCATCTGCATTTTTTGGTCTCTTGTTTCTCATTTTCCTCTTGACAATACAAGAGAATCTATGGGGTTCAAGTTTGGTGAGTTTGCTGGCCAGTCAAGCACACCAACACCATGGTCATTTAACCAACTTTTGGTGCTTTTGACAGTGTGTGCAGGTGCCAAATCCTGCTGAAAAATGAAAGCAGCATCTTCAAAAAGCTGGTCAGCACAAGTAAGCATGAAGTGCTCCAAAATGTCTTGGTAAACAGGTGCAGTGATGTTGGTTTTCAAAAAA
>NW_015505185.1:3122229-3148294 GCF_001515645.1 Sinocyclocheilus grahami | reverse complement strand
TAAACTACTTCAGTCTGTGTGCATTGAATTTATTTAATACACGAGTTTCACAATTTGAGTTGAATTACTGAAATAAATAAACTTCTCCACGACATTCTAATTTATTGAGATGCACCTGTAATACATCATTTCTATACACACACACACATTATGCTATTTTGAAAAATAATACACAATTATTTAATCATGCATTCTGATTAAATAAAACTGGAACAACATAGACTTCCTTGGAGAGGAGCTTTGAAATGTGAGGTGACATTTTGATAAAAAACATTTTGGATGTGTGTCCAGTCAAAGAAAAACAACAGAGAAAAAAAACAGAATGAAAGAAGGATAGAGATCAATCTCAAGGCGCGTGAGAGCATACAGAGGCAGAAAGAGAGCGAGGTCTGGGCCAGCGACCTCAGCCCTGCCCAAAATCAATTGTGTTTTCAATCTTCACAAGAAGATTTGGTTTCACTGGTTAACACAAGCTCTGTGAAAGCCATTTTGAGACCTTGTTAAAGACTCAGTGGCGAAACAAATACAGGTGTGGGCTCGGATCGCCAAGGATGAGAGGAGGGAGGGAGAAGGGAGGATGGGAGCAGAGGGAGGGAGGAGGAGAGAGCGCATCATCTTAAAAACTAATCCCAGTCAGTTCAAAAGCTGCTTCTTTTCCTCACCTTCCCTTTTCATCCCTCACTAGCTCTTCATTTGTTTTCTCCCTTCACTCCAGAGGGCACTGGAGAGCGGGGAGCCCGTGATTGAGTATTTCAGCCGCCCTTAAGAATTTCTACCTTTTGTTAGTGACTTCCCACTTGTGCGAGGCCACTGATGTGTGGAGAACATTTAAGGGCTACAGGCTCCATAGATGTCCGCAGGGATTTACTGCTAACCCTCACAGTGAATAGAGGACACTTCCCTGGCCAGTCTTACAGAGGAAAGCAGTCCAAAGGGCCTTTTGATAAGAAATAACACATCTCTGCCCAGACAATGAAGTTCCTGCTAAGACATTAAACAAAAATAAACCATGAAATGCTCACAAAGCTGAAGCAGCACACTCAGAAAATACTCCACACTAAATCAAGGAAGTGGAAATTCACTGAACACAACCGTTACATATAGCATAAGCAACGGTGTGGTGTTAAATCTTATCCCTTTTCATACAGTCTATAGACGCTTTTGCTAATCTTTATTATTTGCTTATGCACAGTCACTTTAACCTTTTGATCCAATTCAATTCATTTATACAGTGCTTTTAACAACAGAGATTGTCTTAAAGCAGCTTTACACAGTGTCAGGTATAAACCCTGAGATGATGACGCTAAAGGCCAACGGCGAGGAAAAACACCCTGAGAGTACAGGAACTAACCTTGAGAGGAAGACGATGCCTCTTTAAGACAACTTTGGACGGCCGCCATTACTCTCACTGCTGAACCGCTGTCATGTTTCCACAGTCTCACCGTGTACATGAGAAAAATGCATCTGAAAAACTCTTCACACCGAATTCACAAACACCTCTCGTTAAACAAGCTTATCAAATCAGACTTTAAGGGCTCAGTGATGCAGCGAGGCTTGCAAATAGAGCAGTGCACTGTTTTTATTACCCGAGCCTGAGGTAAATCGAATGCCGTTATTAAATGTTAGCGGTTCACCAGGTATGCTAAATTAACTAACAGTGAGTGTTCGGGATGCAGTCATTACAGGCAGCCCACTGTCCTCACTGAATATTGAAGCTAAGAGAAAGACAAAATTGTGACATTTCATTACAGAAACATGACAATACACAGTCTATCACCAAACTGATGATTACGGTTTAGTTCATCCAGCCTTCAATGTGGGCTGGTCAGTGAGTCATGAGTCAAAACTACCACAGATAGGGCTGTCGCGATAACCGCAATATCGCAATACCGCGCTATTGACGAGCAAACCGCAGAGGAACGCAAGAACCGCAGCAACCGCGATTTTTGCGTGTTGTCTTTTTTTGTAAGATTATACCCTTCTCCTTTTACACTTCATGCATGTGGACTGAATATTAAACAAGAAAGTAATGATAACAATGTGTACCATGCTGATTTGTACAGAGGCTCCGTAGATTTGCACTTAACAAGCCTAAACAGACAGTGAATCAGAGAGAGATCGACTGAGCGCGTGCGATTACTTGCGTTTGTCCTCCAGGCCGAGTCATATACATTTGTGAAAATAGGTTGTCATGTCCAAGGAAAGCGAAATCTCTGTCTTAGCATCGATGCATATCTGGTCAGCTGAGCCTTCTAAAGTATATAACAAAGAGTGAAAAATGTAAGGGGGTCTGAATACTTATATATATATATATATATATGTATATATACACATATATATGTATATACACATATATATATATATATATATATATATGTATATATATATGTATATGCATGGCGATAATACCGCGCTATTGAGCATCTCAAAATTACCACAAGGGAAATCCCTCACCGCGACAGCCCTAACCACAGAGAAAATGAGAACATACTCTATATCAAGAATAGAGAGCAAGATGCTCTGTGGAGAAAATTATGCTTTGTGAAGAATGAACATTGATTTTCAAAATCAACCAGATGATTTTCTGTTGGATGCCTCGCTTTTAAACAACATGAAACCAAAATTGACCTTATTTACATTCTAAATAAATTTCCCTGTCTTACTATTAATAACTACTTTAAATCAAAATGTGATAATTTTCTCGGCTTCTAATACAAAATATCTTTCCTGTTGATGTAACCAAGGCCATGTGGGCTTAGAAAACTAGTATTAATGAATATTATTTTACATTCAATTACATTGTATATTACACGTGCTGGACAAACTGTCTATTTAGGCTGCAGGAGGTTAAAGCTTTGCCCCTGAAATGGTAGAAGTTGGCTCACACCCAGGCCGATATGGGAACCAGGACAGAGGAGGCATAAAGGCCTGATTGTGGCAGAGCACTGGCTTGGAAACAGCTCTCAGGCCTAATGAAACTAAAGCCTGGCCACAGCAGCACAGCGAACACTAAAGTGAGAGAGGTAGAGAGAGAGGGAGTGGGGAGGGTGGTAATGAAGTAAACAGGAGTTGTTTCAACTTAGCAGAATAAGTGCACTTTGTTTGGAGATCTACTCCAAGCTGATTACAATAAACCTATGACTAAGCATAAACCACCCTATGTAATTAGGACAAATGAAGGTTTATGAGGGGAGCGAGGCAGCCTTTTATGTTCTCATCATGTAGAATGTACAAAATATCTTGCCAAGATTTATAATCAAACCATGCCAAGTCTGTTGTCTATACACACATAAATTGTTTCAGAGGAAACAAGTGAAATGATTTAGGCATGCCTTCTTCTAAAAGTAAAAAGGCAACATGCCACATTAGCAAGAAATAACTGTATGCTAATGAAAAGTGGATCTAACTCAAAGAGCCTTTGTGGAAAAGCTTTTAAAATCTTAATTCTGCAGTGTTGCGCAATAAATGCCCCTTAGTGCTGCTTAAGTGTGTGTGTGTGTGTGTGCGCGCGCATGTGAGTGTGCAAGCTGTCATAGCACAGAAAAAGTGCTCAGGAAGAACAGCTTCTAAGGAGACAGATCTTATGACCCTGCTGCCCCATGCCACCTGCTCTCCTCCCAGGATCCTCGTTCTCTCACTACCCACTGCTCGCCAGGAGACACTGTTAATTGGCCTACACACATGCCCCCACACACACAAACCTCCAGGTATCAGCTCAACTGACACCACAGTGTGGCAAAACCTCCAGGTGGGCAAACTTGCAGAGTCATCAAGAGTTTGCAGCAAATCCAACCTTCTGACAACTCACTTTGAAGGCTTGTTTCATCTTTACTCACAAGTGTGCATTCAACGGACGGTCAATTTGTAATTTTCTTGCCTTAAGAGACAAACATTTCATTAGACTGCGTGTTTGCTTCGCAACTTATAAACAACGAGACACTGAGCGCTGAGGTCTTTAGCGTTATTGGATCACGCTGCCCATTCAAAATAACGATCTACAGCTTTACGTAAGGACGGCAGACAAGTACGGCTCAATAAACCAGGCTGTGGTAAGACTAATATAGTCTTGTGACCTAAGAAGCTACAAATCCTCCACTGTTCCTTTAATCACAATGATTTAGCGGTTGTCTACTGCCAGCGCTGGCGCTGGTGAAAACACCCCCAGGGCAAGACGTACAGCACAGGGCAAGTAAAACATCTGCATAATTGAGCCCTTCAATCAAGTCAAGTGTGTGTTAGGTCCACTCAGACACCGCTGATTACAAACAAATGGAGCTAGGTATTTATACAGAGTCTGAAACAGAGAGACATCGAACTTACTCAAAGTCATATCACACAGCAAACAGAAAAGTTCACCTGGGCCATACAAATATACAGGTTGACTATCAATCTTCTGCATGTGTATGGTAGATATCAGGTTTACAAAACATGTAAGATAAAAATTTAGAATTTCAGATACTGACTCATAAAAGCCCAAAATCAGTCTTTTACTTTATGCCTGTACTCAGTTTATACACGATAATAACAAATTACTCTTGTAATTCAGTTATTTTTAGTGACTCAAAACCATACAACATGAACAATGTAGCTTGATTCCCAAAACAAATGACTCTTATGAGTCGGTTCTTCTCATTTAAAAAGATGTTATCGATTTGAATCAGTCTGAAATAGGCCCTACTGCCCTGTATAAATTACAGCATTAGTAGAAAGAGATGTTATTTCTATATTGAAGAATATGTTAGCTAAATGGGCAAAAATATACCCAAATGAATCAAATCAAATTGAATTAAAATGGGAATCAAATCAAAAGCGTATGTATAAGAATTAGAGATGCACCAATCGATCGGCCAGGGATCGGAATCGGTCAATTTTCCTCATGATCTCACTTCTTTCTGATTCCGAGCCGATCCGTTTTGTTACCAGCGGCACAGGAAATAACGTCAGCCGCGCATTCGTGCTCTCTTCTCTCCGACGACCCCTTCTCTCTCACACACACACGTCTCATTCGCTCCGGTTAAATGCTTGTATTGCACATTATTTTAGTCATTCCCGCAAGTATCACGCTTACACCAAAAACGCGCGCATCAGAAATGATCAATATTAGTGGAGCGCACAAGCTCAGTCTCAAACAGCTTGTGAGCCACAAATACCAAAATTAGTGGCTAACTGCGATAAAACGTTCAAATACATACAAAATTATGTCAAAATGCCCATCTTGGCGAGTATCCAGTTAAACACAGTCAGTTTTGGAACGTTAAATAGTTGAGAAAGAGAACGCATGTTGTGTAACATGGGCCTGTTTACACCTGGTCACTTCATGCGTTTTTTTCTGATCGGATGGCTATCCGATCGTGAAAAGACCAGGTGTAAATGCCCTCCGAAACGCATTCGAGACGGATATAAATTCGATCGCTCAAACCACTTCAGGAGGTGGTCTGGGCCGCATTCCAGACTAAACTCGACAAGTGTAAATGCATCTGGTTGTTGAAACCACATATGTAAATTTTACTTCTCCCAAAATGATAAAATAATAAACGTGTGAGAGCGTGTTATAGGCTATATAACATTAGTCAGACTGCGCTAATGCAACACGCATCGCTGCGGACGAATAGCGGAGCAAGCCGACGTGCAAACTGCCACAAATGAAACTGAAAGTAAGACGCAGATGGTCAACACACAATCATCTTCATTAAAAGTAGTAAGACAAACTTATCTTTCCAGTGCTGATCCTGCGCGCTCTCCTATTGCGGTCTTTGATCTTGAAATGAGCTGATGATAAATAAAATGCAGCGCTTATCTTTTGATTTTGTTGAAGTGAACTCCGTTTAAAGAAAATCACTTTCTGCTCTTGACTGAATATGTTTTATAACTTTAATGGTAAGCATTAATCTGTATTTAATTTTTACAATGAAGACTACAGAAATTAAAGTAAGCAAATGTAAAATAACACTGGATGTATTATTTTACATTTGATTACTTTAATTTCTGTAGTATTTCTTACCTGAATAAAAACTTACTTAACCTGAAAAACTCTTTATTCTATTGCATTTATTTGTGCTGTTGTTTGCCATTTTTTGTGTTCTTATTTTTTTACTGACTTTTTACTTATTTTTTTATGAAAATAAAACTTTGTGTTGAAGAAAAGTAGATTTTTGTTTGTATATTGCTGTCAATTATAGTTCTTAGAAAGAAAATCGGAATTGGCAAAAATCGGTATCGGCAGATCACACTAACAAAAAAATCGGAAATTGCAATCGGTGCATCTCTAATAAGAATAAAATTGGGAAATCTGTATTAATATCTATCCATAAAGTCAGAAATGAACACATCATTGGTTAAGTAAATGTTCAGACCGATTACACACGGCAGCTTTAAGCAAAAGGTCCTGGCTACTACATCCAGTGGATGACAGAGACCAAGCAAACACTGGTCTTTCATCTCCAAATGGCCACATCTCAAACGGCCTGTTTGAAAGTCTTGAAAGGGTCCCTTGAGGGACAGCGTTTCTCATCATATGCAAACATCTCTCCATGAAATTAGCCAAAGGGAAAAAGGAAAATGAGATCTTACCTTGCCAAACTGTTCAAAATACTGCTTCACATCTTCAACTACTGTGTTAGCTGATAATCCGCCTACAAATATTTTCTTTGTTCTTGTGACCATCTGGAAGAGAAGAGAAGAAAACAAGAGATCAGAATCAGAATGAGCTTTATTGCCAGGTATGTTTACACATACGAGGAATTTGTTTTCGTGACGGAAGCTTCCACAGTGTAAAATGTGAAATCAGGCCTATGTGAAAGCACTTCAGAGGACTTCAAACGTACAGGAGACAAAGAGGAAGCTCAGAACTGGAAAAGAGGGAATTGGGAGATGACCGGTTGTGGGTTTTGTGTCCCACAGGGAGATTGAAGAGGAGGTATTGTGTGAGTTGTTGAGTGTGCTAGAGTATGCTTGGGGACCGGGTAACACCTAGCTTGTGATGCCTGACGTTGCTTGCGTTACCTGTCCTTTCTTTTGCAACATTACAGACTTGACACTTTTTGGTTTCACACTAACGCAAACACCTTAGCTGCGAATGGTGTTTTTCTTGTGTTGCGAAGACCCAACACGCAATCCCCCAGTCCATTTAAGAAAATTGGAATAGGAGTGTTTCAGAGGACAGTTCTCGGAAAAAGCATGCCGAGTGTGCTGCACGGAATAGATCTTTACACTCTAATTGAGTTACAAACAAACGGTGTCAGAAAGTTGGAAGTCTCAGAGCCGGGCGGGATCTCAAACCGGTGAGAACAGACAATAGTAGAGGTCGCAGTCATGCAACCAGGCCCATTTTTCAAAACACAATTAACTCTCCCTGCTGGAGAGATGTATGGAGCGCCGAAACCCGACTTCTCTTCATGCAGCAACATTAATTGTGCAGAGAGCTGGTGCACTGAGATCAAATAGCCCACCTATCATATAGGGCAATGATAACGGCTAACAAGAGAGCTCCTCAGGCAATGTTAAGCCCTTTCTGAAGTTAACAAAGAGAAGAAAGTTGTCAAATTCCCGCTTCTGTTAGACCCGTGTGGATTTCTATTAAATGTGTACTTATTGTCAGAGCTGTGATGCAGCAGGTGATCCCTACATGTTATGGAGCTCATGCTGGAGACAAAGGTTCAAATCTGACCAACGTTTTGAATGTAGATATAGGATGAATATATATATATATATATATATATATTTTAGCCAAAAACCAGCTAAAATGTTTCAAAACTATCTGAAGTAAGCATCACCTTGTTTTTCCAGCAGAGATTAACTAATTTCCTTAATGCCTCAATCTATAAAAATAGCCAAAAAAGATGCACTTACTGACAATGAGAGAAAATAAGCTTCATTTAGCAAACCCCCGGTATGTCCCAGAGTGGAGTAGACGGCGAAAGAATTAAGCAACCCTGAGCATTTATTTCGACTTCTTTCACATCCATCATACACAATCTTGGCAACAGACACACTCAACCCTCATCTCAGCTGGCTGTTTCCCAAACCCTCTCCGAAGCACTTTTGCTCTCATCTGCACCCCACCATGGTTAATCTGTCTGTCTTTTCCCCTGTCGTTTTGTGCAGGCCCGAGCCACCCAACGTGTCAGTGGAGAGTTAAGTTTTTAGTGGCATCTTTATGTCCTCTGACAGCACCAGCTCCTGGCTGATGGGATTCCTCAGGCTCTGGAACAACACAATTACTCTGTCCATTTCTCTCCATGGTGACAAGAGACAACAGCAGGCCTTTGCTCTTTCCGTGCTCCCTCTCTCGCACACCTCTCTTGGGATTAGACGAGCAGATATGCTTCACAAACACGTTGTGCTGCTAGCTCGGCTAACCCATTAGAATTCAGAGTGCTGGCTTGGATGCAATAATGACCAAGACGATGACAGGAAGCATGTCCGTTGCGCTGTTTTGATTTTTTTGGTTTCGTGACCCTGAAGGCTTGAAAGAAATTATCGTTAAAAACAGACAACAGGCTACCAAACGTGCAATTTGATTAGCCTCCGCTTAGATAGAAAAAGCAGATAGCCTGCCAGACAACCCTTTATTATGGGACTTGTCCTTCATGAGTGTCTCTAGCTTGTCCTTGTTTCTCTTTGCTGCTGTTGACATAGCAGCTTTCCGAACACAGTATTGTAAGGTATTCATGGGAATATTGTGCAAGTCATGAGGGAGAGGTACCAAGCTAACCTCAACGGGTATAAACTAAGAGATGTCGGGTACAAATATCTTCGGCTCACCCTGAACCGCATGTTCCAGTGAGAGGAACGTTCCCCCAACTTTGCACTCGCTGTTGAGGGATTTGCAGCTTCAACTCTCACACCTCCATCCGCAGCCTCTCATTACACTTGCAAATTTGAAAACACTCTTTGTCAGACATTATGGAGTGGGGGGGCATCAACATATATGAGATGAGAAAAGATGTTTCAGACAAATTAGAACGGTGAAAAAAAAAGTAATGAGGTGCGAGTATATTCTAGGGAAAAAATGGAAAGAAATGGACCTTGCGGAGAGATGGGAAAACGTCTGGCGAAGTGATGACATATCGGAGAAACTTTTGCTATCGCAGGACCTTAAAAATTCAACTGTGAAAATCTATGAATATGAAAGAGCACGTCTTGCAGGAGAGCTGAGATATAAGAATGCAGCGGCACTAGGTGTGATAGAGTATAAGCAGTGTGTTTGGAGATACTGCGTGTATAAAATTTATGCAGAGCAGCTGAGTTTGTTGCTCTTAGTCGGCTGCTGATGTTGCTGTTTCAGGCCCTGTCATCTTCCACCAGCATTGCTTGATGCGACTCGGCATGCCTAGAGAACATTTCTTGCCTTCCTCTAGTGAGGGGGAATGTCAGCTGCCAGAATGTTTCTAGATGCAAGTCGTGCTGCAGGTTTCTTCCAGTGTGGAGACAAGTGCAGGCGATCAGAGGTGATGACTACGTGAGCCTCCGCTAGATGTTTGCAGACTAATGCAACAGTATATTGGAATTTTCAAAAAAGGTTTACATGGATTAAATTGCTAATATGGACAAATAAATAATAGTACAGCAAATTTAGCAGTTTATTGTGATTATAACAAAAATTAAATGATAAAGTTTAGTGCTTTCAATCGCGATTAATCATCCAAAATAAAAGTTTGTTTACATAATATGTGTATACGGTGTATGTTTATTTCTATTAATATAATTGATATTATAAATATTATTCATCTAAAAACACAATTTTTCTTAAATATATTCATGCATTTGTGTGTATTTATATATAAATATGCACAGTGCACACACGTTACGTAAAAAAAAAAAAAAAAATTGTATAATATAATAAAATAAAGTTATTTTTGTTACTCCTTGCCTTGAGAAAGTTAACTTAAATATTTCAAAGTTAAATTTACCATGGGCAATAAAAAAAAGATGCATTCAAGGACAACGAGGCTTGTCTGAATTTAGCTGATACTTAAAAGAGCTATCAGGAAGGCTTCAATTTGGACTCGAAAAAAGACCGACACAATTTTATGTGCTCCACAAAGAGAGGAATTGGGAAGCAAATTAGAATTTTTCTAATGTTTTATAATACATAGCAAAGAGGAAGATGTTTTCCTTCCAGAGGAAAGAGTCTCTCGCTCTCTGTTGAAGATGAGAGGGGGAATGCAGGAGGTAGTAGTGACAGCAAAGTTCACCATTAATCTGCGCGAAATAAAATGGATCGAGACGTATCCTGCAGCCTAAATTGGAAGAATGTGATAGGAGTGACAATTTAATATTGCATCTACTCTCCTTTGGGCACAAATGGATCTAATTAAGATCTTTCATTAGATGTGGCACAGCCAAACCCTCCCTGAAAACATGGATCCTTATCAGAGCGCAGGACAATCGCAGGGATACAGACATTGCAAATCAAGCTATATTCCGACAGAGAGGAGGGGTGCGAGGGGGAGAGAGCCGTTTGACAGATGACTTGATGGAGGTTGCGTGGAGTTTAGAACAGAAACCGAGGAACGGAGATGGGTGATCAAGCTCCTCTTAAAACACCTGTCATGCTTCCTGCAGAGAGTTCCCCTTCCCAGGATTCTCCTCTCAGGGATCGAACAGTCTGCAGAGAGGCCCATGCTGCGTTTTTATTTGTTTACTCTGGGTCTCTGATGAACTGTGTAGTGGCCTCTTGCCGTTGATTGGGGTTGACTAACATTGGTCCTCACTCACAATAAGCCCCTAAGCCCCAGCCAAACGATGCTCTTGTTGTGACAAGGAGTCTTTTTTTAATCAGTCCTCTTTGCCTGGCTGGATGTCCCCTGATTAGAGTGAGATAATGAGACCCCCCTCCTCATCCTTCTTCTTCTTCTCCTCCTCCTCCCTCCCAGGCCTCTTCATCATCTCAAATCACATATTCATCACTGATTGCTGTCTCCTTGTCCTTCCACCGAATCACACACTCCAGGCAAACAGGCTTACAGACCGATTCCAAGACGGTCGGAAACGGTGACAACTAGGCGGGTCTCGTTTAACGTGAGGAGTCGACACTTCCTTGACTGACAGAATCCAGAGCACTTGCGACACTCTATTCAGCTGCATCTAAATTTAGGCCGCCAAGCTCCAATTTGTACACAATTTTGCAGTGTGGAATTTTAAATGTCGACATTCAAATGTAGTGGGCCAAACAGCTCCTGCCTCTGCACCTGCAGCTAACCCTGATTGACAAGCGAGGCAGCGGCTTGACCAAAAGCTGAGAATAACTGATTAGTAATGTTGGCAAAAACTGTGGATGCACAGGCCCCCTTCCCTGCCCCAAAACCCATCAGACAAGACTTATTTGATGCAATATCAAACACTCTTCTTTTCTTTCTGTGAGTGTATCAAGAGCAAAAATAAGAGATTTATCTACTGAGTATGTCTATATATTCACTCAAAAATGCATACATATCCAAAATTAGTGGGATTTGTTACGGTAAGCATTGCTAATACTGATGTGCATACATGGGATTTGAGATTTGAACAAACCTCTAATCTGAAAGAGAAAAGAGTTAATTAAAAAATCTGTCATTTACACTACTTCCAACCTTCATCAGAAGCCTGTATGACTTTCATTCCTCTGTGAAACACAAACAAAAAAGACTAAGATAACCTAAGTTAACCAAAGATAACCTAAAATGTAAAAAATAGGGGAAATTAGCATGCAATATTAAATATCTGACACTAGCTGATTCCAGTAAATGAAAAACATTTTTAAAAAATGTTGTCGATATATTTGTGCTTCCCAACAAATCATGTGCCACGTTGAAAATGTAATTAGAGATTAGGCTTTCAATTTTTGCCTGGTAGTTGATAAAATGGGTGAAAAAAAACTAGAATAAAAGAAAAACACATTCAGTAAATTACAGCATAATTGCAGTGATCACAGTAAAAACTGTACATAACCTTTAAAATTAAGATTGATTTCCACTGTGTTATAGTTAAATGGGGAAATTTTTTTAAAACCATTTAAATATCTTTGACAAAGAATATAAGATCTTTTTGAATAGCAAATACATTAGAAGTGCAAAAAAGAAAGTGCAGATCTTTTGACAGGGACGGAGGGTTTGTCTCCAAAGTAAAACTGATCCAATCCGATCTCTAGTGTATATTTATAGAGGCCTAATTGATATCCACAATGCCATTACACTGAGTAGATGAGTGGTGTAAAGATGCTTACTGCAAATGGCAGGTGACAGCCCAAAGCGGGGCTCCTTCAAGCTTACAGCGGCCTTCTCAACACTGACAGCAGGTTGGCTGCCAAAGACTGAGTCAAACGGCCATTTGCTGACCCCCGAGGCCACGTAAATGAGTCTCTGGCTCTCTCAATGGAAGATTCCTCCCAAGCCACTTAGTGGAGCCCAAGGCAGTTCAAGCACAAGCATCAGACAAGGGCTGAATGGGGATGAGCAGGTTAATGACTCGTCATTCTGTTTGGGGCAATTAAGGATCTTCGTGCCAAAATTATAACCATAAATAAAATTCATGGTAGCCTAATCAATTAGCTTAATATTAATACAAAGCTTTAGCCATTTCTATAAAACTACACGGAGCACGCTCTGAAAATCTGAAGATTAAAGGGGCTATAAAATTTATTTTAGTGAAAAAAATCAGCACAAGACAGTTCAAGCCAATCCAAACCTCCAGGTTGTAAAGGTTGTGCTGACTCTGAAAGTCTCAAGCTATCTATGGAAGTGGCATGAAAAATCAAGAGATATCTGTGAAATCCTCCTATCCTAAACTGCTGAGCTGACACACTTAAGAGCTCTTTATATCTGAATTTCATAACACTATGTGGGAAAGGGGAAACTACTGCCCCCTGTGATTGCTTTAAGCATTCATTAAATTCAATATTGATTTTAGCATCTAAATTGGTCATTCACAGGGTCTTTCGTGAATCACTGCAGCAATTTTGGAGCACTTGAGTGTGTCAAATGAGATACTGTAGCTTTAAGAGTGTCCAGTAGGAGCACTCTAAATCCTCAGCACTGATGTCACAATGCTACAAAATACCCAGGCCACCTGACTGCAGCCTTGCCATGTGAACAGTGGGAGTGCTGATGACCAGGTCAGATGTGCATAACGGTCCCATGACACATACTACCCCTCTAATGAAGATCAAGACCTGTAAAAGCATTCTGCTCGACTGGGAAAACCTGACATAAAACCCAGACAATATCAAAGGTCATTCAGTGTCAGTCACCAATGTGCCTATAGGCTATTAAAAAAAATAGTTATTCACACCAAAAAATGCAAAGTGCAAAAATTGCTGTTGGTGGTTGCTAAAGTGTTCTGAGTAGTTCTTGTTGCTATGCAGTTGCTAGGGCATTGCTAAATGATAGCGATTCAAAACATATATTTCCTGACTCCGTCCTTCCAGTCTAGGGTGAAAAAAAGTCCACTAGGCAAACACTACTATTAAAAAGTTTGGGGGCAGTCAGATTTTTACATTTATTTATTTATTTTTATTATTTGTTTGATCAAAAATACAGTAAAAGCAGTAAAACTGAATTATTATTACAATTTAAAATACCTGTTTCCTATTCCAATATATTTTACATTTATTTCTGTAAAGGCAAAGCTGAATTTTCAGCAGCAACTTCAGCGAGATAAATATCTTTACTGGTCACTTTTGAGCAACTAAATGCATCCTTGCTGGATAAAAGTATTAATTTAAATCTTAGTGAACCCAAATCTTTGAAAGGCACTGTATTCTAAAATTATATTTCTAAAAAGCCTCTTCATTCAGCAGGCCAGTATATAAATCATGAGCATGTGTACCATCTTTTACCCAATGATGGCAAAATAAACTGTTTTTTGGTGCTAACCTCCGCACCGTGCCTTTGTAATTTCAAACTGCACTAATACCAATATTCCTCAATGACAAACTGTAGCAATACCCCCTCCATGGCTTTATCTTAATGATCTGATGTGCTTTACACTCAAACCCAGAGTCGATAGATTATTGTACAGTTATGAAGATAGATCGCGGCCACTCACAGCTCCTTATAGGACCCAGGAGATGGCTAGGCTGATACACCTCCCAGTCTCCGTTCAAGCGAACTCACGCTGAATATCAATGAGCTTTCAGCCTTGATAAACAGTCTGCAGAATGGAAAAATATTTTCACATTAAGGATGGAGGGGTGAAAGAAGGAATGAGAGAAAAAATTGAGCGCTTGCCCCTCAAAGCGATTCTGAAAAATTAATATGCTAATTAAGTGCTTGCTTGGGGCGAAATCTTCGAAACTTTAGCAAGGGAGTTATAAACACTTAACAAATTACTTACACCATTACGCTGGAAGCTGTATACATTTTTAAAGCGACTGTACGTTTTCCTTTCCTTTCCTTTCAGTTTTCACAATAGATCTGGCTTTTTTTCCCCAGACATTTTCTCCCAAGCTGCCATTTAGGAGTATAAAACGGTATCAGACTTTTATGTCCTTCTCTGAAATATTAAGTACAGCGCAAGCCGAGGAATTTATCAGCACGCCACATCGTTTGGAGGCAGGCCTTCAGCAATCCTTTCTACTTCTGAAATGTCTGAACTCATAGTGAAATAATCTCCACAAGGCAAGACAGAGTTTCACATCAGTTTAATCTGTTCAGGAGAAAGAGAAGAGTTAACAAACAGCATCAGCATCCATCCTGCGGGCCTGAAGTGAACTTTCAATTCACAGAAGCCACTTCCCAATTCTGTGTGCTCGGTGGCATGCTGAATGTGATTGTGTTTGCATTTATGTTAGGGATGCACCGATATGAAAATTTTGGCCGATACCGATAACCGATTATTCTTTATTTTTGAAAGCCGATAACCGATATGTTGGCCGATAAATCTATATCCAAATTGTTATATACTTTTTGAGAGCCTGATTACAAAAAAGGTCTCATCATTAAAAGCCACATCCCAAACACTTCAACATAAGCAGCCTAGTTTGAACGGTGTACGTTTTAAAAATATGTTTACTCTCCCATTACCAAATTTAGTCATAAAAAAGTCTTACAAATAAATAAAATTATGCATAAATAATGCAAACAAGTCACTGGACATCATTACACGTGTAAAGAATCAAAATGAATGCGCCATAGATCAATAAAACGGAATAGCCTGTGCACGGACAATAATTAAATGATTTTAATTACTAAACCATATTGTTAATGAAAATAATAAGAGAAAAATACAAGTAGTTGTTGTTATTAATAATGTATCAATGATTTTGAAAAAGTAACAAATGAATACCACTGTTTTAAATAGCAGCCATTGAGCTGCAGCTCAAGCTGAAGCTGAAGAGCTGAATGAACACGGTAAACTGAAGCGTTTTGCTGGCAGCTTATTTAACTCAAGGAAATGCATCCTGAGATTAATATTAATACAACATAAACATAATATTACAACTTATATATGTACAAAATGACGCAGTTATTGCATGCTATAGTCAGAATGTGTGATCCTGTTGTGGATGCGCTCTTCCCATAACAACGCGCTGAAACACAGCAACTAAACCCAAAGAATGCACAAAGTTTTATTATAATAATGTTCTCATTAGAATGTTATATACACAACATTCCCAATCATAGTTATTAATGTTGTGCACTGCTGTTTGAGCTGCGTGTGCTGAGCTAAAGATGATCACCGGTAAACTGAAGCGCTCTTTTAACTTAACCAAACGCATTCTATATGAGATAAATCAGATATACATCAAATAAACACAATATTACAACGTACAATTGCACAAAAGGCTGCAAACGAACAGCGCGCATCTGAAGTGTCTCTGAAGGAAATAATGCATTATTTATCGGCTTTAAGATATCGGCCAAATTTTCTTATCAGGCCGATACCGATAACAGAAAAAATGAGCCGATATGGGCCGATACCGATATGGTGGCCGATATATCGTGCATCCCTAATTTATGTTTGCGTGTGTGTGTGTTCAGGTGTTCTTGTCAAAGATGTCTGCGCAAATGCAGACCAAACAACCACAGCCCGTATCTGAAGTCAAGATCCACTTCAATGTATTCCAGCACTTTGGTGTGGGAAATCCCATTTATGACCTTTACTATTCAGATCACCGTGATTTTCATTTAGACAAAAATTAAAGTCTGTCTTTATTTACTCATTCTTATCCATAAAAACCTGCATAACTTTTTTTGCTCATATTGAGCATAGGAGAAAAACCCTAAAAATAATAATGAAATAAATTATTTTCAATGTGAGAAACACATTTAAATCATTTACAAAAATGCCCCCCACCAAATTCTTAAACCTACAATGCAATACAAATTAAATAATAGTTTTCATTACAATTTTATTTGTTTTAATCAATATACCTATAAAACATATACTAATATATAATATATATATATATATATATATATATATATATATATATATATATATATATAACACAACACACACATTAGTATTCTGTGAGAGAAAACGTCTATGAAAACATCAATACCTCCGTTCTTTTTCAAATGTGCTCAAACACGGAGGCTGCAGCTATAATCATGAACACATACACACAAAAACACATGAAATAAAATTGGTTTGAAAGAAAACAATCTTGTTTCTCAATAAACGAGTGAATTGCACATAAAGTGTCTGTTTGGCTGGCTATGGGTAATTAGGGCCCAGCTGGCCAGCGGAAGCTGTGGACTGACGCAAAGCAAAGGTGATGGACAAGCCAGATATGGCTCAGACAGCATCCAGCAACAGACATCAAGCCCTGATGTTCCTCTCCCACTATAGTCTCGTGAATGGGATACTGAACATAGCCTCAGAGTCAAGCCGTGGCCCAGATAACAACCTCTGGAGCATCTGATCACCATCTGAGGCATGGAACATGAGCCAGCTCTGACTAGGAACAGGCATACTGAATAGATATGTTTTTACTCTTTATTCCAAGATGTCATCTCCTAGCAAGAAGATCATCCAAATGGGGATTTGACATTTGACAGGGTATTCATATGCACCCATCATGGAGACACAACCAATGAGTGCTTGCTCCCGGACACCTCCAGGCTGTGTTTCCGGTCCACAAACATCATGGCATACTTTCAAAAGCACTCGAATCCCAGAGCTAATGTATACTCCTGAGCTCTAACTACAGTTCTGACACCATCTGAGCTGTAAAATAAATCTGATGGCAGACTCAAGTCAAGACATTTCTGCAGCCCTTTAGTGTGAGGGCATATATTCAGCACTTCCAGGAAGTGCCAACATACACACTAGCAAAAAGACAGTCAGTCTCAATAGGAGTTGTTAAATTTTAATCATAAAACAATACTGACAAGAAAAAGAGAAAAACATTCACCTATATTAGTATTTCTTGGTGTGTGTTTGCTTACCGGAATAATTTCTTTAAAAATGCTTTTTAAAAATACTTATTTACTTCTAAAATTCAAAATTACTTAAAGGTCACATATTTTGCGGTTCGTGAAAAAACACAGCTACTTTATGCAGGCTGTGTGCATTTTACTGTGGACTGACTGTTTGAAACTTATATGGTAGTTAAATAGCCCATAGACCTCAGTTAACGTGAAAAAAGTCAGAATTTTTTTTTTTTAGTTTTTTATCCATATTGTCAAAACTGACAGTTTTGACAATATGGGAGCTTTAATATAGAGAATCATGGCATTTAACTAGAACTACAATGCATTTTTTTAAAAGAACTACAATGCATAAAAAATAAATACTTTTAATAAATGTAAAAATAAAATGAAAATAATGCAAATTAAAACAATACAAAAATGTAGAAACACACACACACTTATTTATGTGTTTGTGTATTCATTGATTTTTACTGATACAAATACAAATGTATTTTGAAAATAACAGTATCAAATTAAAAATAAATTTAAACTAAAATAAGTTTTGTTTAATAAATACACATGAAAAACACAAATAATTTATTTTAAATTTAATATTTTATTTTGTTTCTTTTGATTTATTTTGTATTCATATTGAGGGGTTTTTCTGCGGAGTATTCAAGACCAAATCCTACAGGACATAGTCTAATCCTCAACCCTAGCTACAATTTTTAAACAATTATACTTTACTCAAGTTAATAAACAAGCAGCAATCACTAAGCCTCTAAAATATTAGTATGCACCTCAAAATACAAATCCATTCCATAAAACAAACCCATTTCCTATTAGCCTCAGCTTGTTTGTAACAGGTCATAGAGGTATGCAGACTATCATCCTAGCATCCAGAATCACGGTGCCTTAAGGCAGTGGCACAGCAGCGAATGCAGCATGAGATTGATTGCTCTGGATGAAAGTAAAAGGGATAAGGTGCAGTCGGAGCGGGCGAGATGGCTCCTGGAGAGGGCACTTTTACTTTAATAGGACGATTGATTGATTGATAGTGGCGGGCTCTCCGCTGTCATCTCCTTCAGTGACTTTTCCACAGCGCGTCGATAAACTGTTCCACGCCCGCCAAACTGCACTCGGTTGAGATTTTAGCGTTATATAATCCCTATTGATGTACCAGCATTAACGGTCCACATACAATGCGTATAAGGCTCGGGCTAGATTAAGGAAGTTACTGGGCATGGCAAGGATTACTGACCCAGAGCAATACGGAGCGTTGTGTTATCCCGCTGGTGGGGGAAATCACTTTTTTCTTATCACTCACCTTTACTGAGTTTATTTGCCGTCGGCGATGAGCATTTGGAGTTGAGTGGAAAATCTAGCTGAAAGAAAAAGTATCAATATCACTTCCAAACCACTGGCCAGTCGGAGTTGAAACCATAGTGATAATCACACACTAAAATCAAAGTGACGTTATTTGTTGAGTGAATAAAGATTGCTAGGGGGTGGCAGATGAGTGTAACCAAAACAGCATTTCCTCGCATTGTTACTAGGCAGCTAGAGGATAACTGAACCTCAAGTGAGGGAATAACTTGCAATTAGGACGATGGCTCTTATATGAGTGACTCTGCCTTGGGAAGGAGGCCATACTGCTGTCAAGCAACATACTGCACAGCTGCTGCTGCAGTTCTAAGGGCTGGATTAACATGAAGTGCAAAATGACATTTTCAACATTTGTAATAAAGAGTATTCTTATAGAGGCATTGCACAATTAGGCAGCTTTTAGAGCAATTCTTGATCGGACAAGTTTCATAGGGAATGTTCATGAAAGAATCTGAAAAACAATGATTTAGTTAGAGGGGAAATTATTATTTTTTTAAATACATTGTGTGTGTACTAGGGGTGTGCGATGTATATCGTCTGCGATAATATCGTAATTGTTGTTTTAACGATGTGCGATTTGACATTATAGAGTATTTTGCAAAAAACATTCAGTCTAGTGAAGTCTAGACTAGTGCATGTGCGCATTTAGTGTGTTTTCTTTCACTGCGTGATTCAGTCTATTAAAATGCATTTAGAATGACCACAAATTCAAGACATGGCAGAAAATGTATATATTTATACCACTTCATATACAAACCCAATTCCAAAAAAGTTGGGACACTGTACAAATTGTGAGTAAAAAAGGAATGGAATAATTTACAAATCTCATAAACTTATATTTTATTCATAAACATGTCTGTGAAAGACTGCATTACTGTACTGTATAAAAAAAAATTGCAATGCTGAAAAAGCATTTTCAGTGACAATGTTTGGATTTGAAATCAAAATATTGGAATGATTATAACGTTGGAATAAATGTTGTGTTTGTGGTAAACAGCCACGGATCAGTAGCGGACTCCTGTGTGAAAGCTGCTTCTCCTCTCACAAGAGTCCCCTAAGAGGGGAATTCCCTCCATTTTCAAAAATGAAATCGAGGCCCTGAATAAATGTCTAAAAATCCTGATTGAAGTATCACTATAAATAGTTATAAATTATACAAAGAAGGCTTTAAAAAGATCAGTATCGGCAGATACTGCTTTCTGTGATCGGCCTCAAAAATCATGATCGGAGCACCCCTAGTTCATTTATATTTCTACCTGGCTCCCTGCAATACAACTCTGATTCTTCAATAATGCCATCTAGTGGTCTGTTATTGATACAACCACAACTGCTACAACTGATAACGGAGCGCTCAAGCGGGTACTGCGTGCCATGATGAGGTAATTAAAATGTCAAATTACTATTTTGCGCTCAATTATTTACTTATCAGGAAAGTGGCCGCATGATAAGCGGGAAAATTATGCAGTGTAGTCTTTATCACCCTGCATGCGCTTTATTAATTTGGTCTGTTACGATGCTTTGTGCATTTGATTACTAATGCCTGTGTAGTACGGCGTTGCACACAGAGGACAAAAACGTTCAGCCTCGACTCTTTATCATCATTTGTGTTCAAATTTGCAAAGCATACCAAATTGAACAAAACTATATAAATGCAAAATTTGAATTCATGAAAATGTAACCGTATCCACGGTATAGCAAAATCCATATCATGGAACAACGTAATACTTTCATACCGGTATAGCGCCCACCCCTAACACACACACACACGTCAACCATCGCGAACCATGACTAATCAACACTGCCGTGCGCATGTGACTATACATAACATTTCTGTCCAGAGTAGCAGTTTCCATCACAGTGGAAAAAAGATCTCTGTGACATTTTGTGTCTGGACAGCCATGTTTTCCAAAGGGCTTAAGTAGCCCTGATCAATGGTCACCCTCTCTGAGTGATTAGTTTAATCCCACCTGTGGTGTTCAAGGACTAAAGCCATCAGAGAAGCATTTTCACTCAAGCTAACCAAAAAAGCCTTCACATATGTTCGACCCAGGCGGTTATTTTTAGTGGAATGCTTCTCATAAATTCTGCAAGACTTAAAACAAAGCCAGGGGCTCAATAACAACAATAACCTTGAGTTTTACACATAATTACGTTTACATCGAAGGTATTTAGCAGACGCTCTTATCCAGGGCGACTTAAACACAAATGTGCTTGAGTTTCACATACAAGAGTGTTGTGATCATGAGGATGGCAAAAAAGCAATTTAGACTTTTAAATGTTAGGAAAAGAAGTGCTTCCTGTACAGATACGAAACAAGTGCCGAGAAGCACAAGCAAATCTAGTAGTATAGTATAGTGAGTAAAAAGGTGCTTTTAACCAATCCTTGCACTTAACATGTCCATGTTTTCTCTTAACAAATCTAAAGCACTGAACAGTCGGTTTCAACTCCAGAAATGCGACACAGGTTGAATGCATTTTAAGAGAAATTCTAGGGTGGGCTGAAACATGCTAGCAGGACTGCTGCTGAGCCTAAGCACATGTTCATATACACACACACACACACACAGAGAGAGAGAGCCCTGTTCATCCATGTGTGACCTGCCTCTGCACTGCTGCAGGGGCTGGCTGTGGTGGGAGTGTTTTTCTCGGTTAAAAAACGTCTCTCTGAGTGCTTCAGCGTTGAGTCTTCACCTCTCTGAAACACTCCATTACTCTCAGCCAGAGCCGCTCGCATACCGCGACACACCAGAGCCCCTCGCCTTCGTCAGACTCTGCCTCTGTGACCCCTGGCCCAGATAGAGCCACTCTGTTGGGCTGTGACATGAGAGGGAACCCCCCCCTCCCGCCGTCCTCACCTGCTGAAGTGACGCCATGGTTATTTGAGCTCTCGTACACAAACACAGTCTGTGCTTCACGTTTTACATACAGACTTTGCTGACAAAACATGTGCCATGCTGACTAACTAAATGAGAGTGTTTTGCCTCCATCCTAAAATACACCCTTCAATGCTTCATCAAGGCAATGTGGGTTTTGGTAAATAGTCGGTTGCAAGCCATAAACTCTGTGCAAGCATGCAAGTGTGAGCACTTGGACAATTTAACAAGAATTTATGCAGTACTCTTACAAACCTCAAGTATTTGAGTGGGCAAAAGAAAGTGTTTGCACAACCTGTCTGAAAACAGTAATTTTTGCAATGGAGCATTATGTTTTTGCATATGCAACTATACATGCCTGTGACTAATTTTAAAAATTTTAAATGGAAAACATAAACAAACATTAAAGAAATTAAATTCCTGTGTGGCATGAATAAAACTTTGTGTTTAACAATATGTAGGCCAACTAGAAGTAATTTGGGATCCCATGATAATTTGGATATATCACCTTCCCTAGTAGCTAGCTAGTAACATGTCAACATTTTAACTCATGTTAACTGACATAATCAGCTGGTTTTTCTTTTAATGCTTAGCTCCAACATAACAATGACCTTAAAGGCATAACGTACCATCTAAGAACTGTTTTTGATAAGGCTTGTTATTGCACTTTGCTTAGCTAGCAGCATTCAAGTATGTTTGTAGAGGCATAGCACTGCAAAGTGAGTAAACCCCATAATCCTTCTTATATCTACCTCCTCAATCAATTAAAATGCTTTATGTGCACATTTGGCACTCTTCTGAGGTGATCAATATGCCTTTAAAGGCATTACGAACATGAAACGCATCGTATCCCTTTCACAGCATTTTGATTCAGAGGTTCTGAGAGTTAAAATCCATTCTGCTCAAACTCCCTCACTTCCTAAGAGAAGCAAAAATGCGACGTGCCTCTAATTTAACATCTGTCACACAGTGACATCAGCTGGGGGATAGAGAGAGAGGGAGCATGAAAAAATGACTTTGAGAGTTATTTGAACTCAAACAGGCTGGCTGCTCTAATTAATAAAGACTCGCACAACACACAACACGACGGAGCCCACGATCAGCTTACACAGTAAACAGGCCAGTGGTTCTGCCTTAGCCAGATAAGGCTTGTTCAAACCGATTTCAAGTGCAGTTCTGAGTGGAGCCACCATTGGCCGCGCTTTCTCTCTCTCTCCCCACCTCTTCTTCGTTCTAAAAGGAGCTACTAACGAGGGGCAAACTCTTCTCTCGTGCACTCGGATAACTGTTCTGTATAATTGAAGCCGCGGAATGGCTCTCCATAACTGGGATTTAAATGGCACGGGTGCAATATTTGAATGAATGATTTGCCGAAGGTTCCCGCTGCTTTCTCAAGCCTCGCTGCCCCTGTGCCATATTTCAATTCCGCTTTGAGAGTTCTCACGGAGCAGCGTCCGACCGTCTGCCCTGGAACACATGAAGATGTTCTGCAGGAACTGGCTCTGATAAACGTGGCGTTCTCTCGCTGGAGGAAGTGCGGTGGATTCCACCCACCCCCCTCCTCTTCCTCCGTGCTCCCGACTGCCAAAGGCGCAACGGCATCATACTTGAAACACACACACAGATACAAATGTGTTGCATAAAAAAGCAGCTCTGCCGCCACATACGTTGGGTTCTACTTGAAAAGCCCTCACACTCCTTTATCCGGGAGAGCAGCTCCTCTTTTGTTCTGCATAAATGCCAATTACCTAATTCTCTCTAGCATGCAAATCAGATGAAATGAGGGCACAGCAGATTGCCCATGGAGCACGGCACCGTGCCGTTTCCACAGTGACAGGAAGGGTACCTTTTGGGACACTTCTCTACTTAACACTTTAATCAAGCTCCATTTAGAGGCAAAAAAATGTAATAGATTTTTTATTTTTTTTTACTGTCACTCTCACTCTCTCTAGCTCTCTTCAAAGCTCGTGAATAATAACAATCACTTAGCCTCCAGACCGGGTATACTTCAATCGTTGCCAATAGCTTACACTCTGCCATCCCCAAATTTGAGAGTGCTAAATTTTTGCTAACCAAATAGAATTTGCCAGTTCATATTACTATAATTTCATCACCTTTTCACACAAATGGAAATAACCGATAATTTCCACTGCATTCGCTAGTGCCTGTTCTATTAGGCAAACCTTGCAGAGTAAATGGCAAGCGAGCCTTCTACGAACCACTTTCATGTGGATGTACTTCTGTGTGCCGACAGACGTGACAAGGGCACAGAGTGTGACATGCGTACAGTATGACAATTATGACGACTGACATTTTAAAATGGTCTTTTTGCAGCAATAATATGGCATATGCGTTCACCTGAGAGGAAATGGACAGTCAGAGACAAGGAAGATGTAAATGGTCCAATCAGGGCATAATACTGACAGCGTTTTGTAGAGACAAAGCAACCTGAAGGCATTCATTTTCAATGAGAGGATGTGATTTCTGGCAATGTGAACGGCAAACTTCATTCAAATGTGAAACAACGTCAATTCCCAACTTCCAGCAGGACTGTAGACGGCATTCCGCTAAATGGTGCAGACATTTCAATGTCTAGCAGATTCATATACCAATATCTAGAGAGCATAATGGCCCATATATCAATATACATTATATTATAAATGAAGGACTGCAAATTAAAAAATTCAGAAATTCAACATTATTATTGTTATTTTACGCAATACTAAGTACCAACAAACCGACATTAACACACCATCTTTGGCCATTTTGAGATTGCACGAATAATAGCTCTACCTTGTGTCAGTATCAACCGACAGCCTTCTCAATACAATTTTTAGTACAATCAATACATTTTCTAGTAAATATTGTGCAAATGTTCCTCAAACTTTCATAAAAATTGTATGTATCTCTCATTTGCTATGATCATAGTATTATTTATTGGTATCATATGGGCCATTGGCCAACTTGCTCTATTGATATTGCTCTTGAAAAAACTATATTGGTCAACTGCCACATACTAAAAGCTGAACACTGATCTGAAAAGTAATATCTCTGTGGATTAAGTCAGTCACAGAGTAGAGTAGATGAGTATACTTTAAAGACTAATGTTGAGTGATGACTAAATGAATTCAAACTGACATTGCTGCAAAAACGGGGTAATTGACAGAAGTGCACTACAAGCATGCTGGTTTAGTTGTCTTACATCTCCTACAATGCATTTGATCTGCTTAAACGTATCAAATCTGGGGGTTCTAGCTGAATAAAGCTCCTCCAGCGAACACTACTTGACAGTCCAAAGACCATGCTGGATCTTCTTCTCTGCCACATCCTCATCTATATGGATACGCCGGTTCATATCAAACAGATCCACAGAAGATGCAGACTCGAATCCAAGCCAGGTCTATCATAAACAGCTCCGTCAATGCAAGCCCTTGGAACTTTCTTCCCTTCTGCCCCAGACCTGAAGCCTCCGCGGCGCCGTGAATAACAATGAAGGAGCGTTGATCCAAGCGGGGATGCGGTCTCCACGTTTTTGAAGGCTCTTCTGACATGCAATACACTTCACGGAGCTCTCGGCCCTCCCTCACGGCCACCGGCAAACAGCCGTGTCACAGCCGTCCACTCCGGAGAACGACCTCGCTAATGAGGGGCGAAGGGCATCCGGTTCACCTCTACAGGCCACCGCTCGGCCCCTGTGAATACTAATCACAGTAACAAAGTGAAGGTTAGACGTGGAGATGTAATAGAGTTTGTGGGTGGCGAGAGGAAGGAAGGAAGGAAAGAAGGAAAGAAAGAAAGAAAGAAAACTATTTGACAAATGGACCGTGGAGCATTCGTGGCATAAAGCACTCCCGTGTAGGTGTCAATGGAAAAACACTCCTCTTTTCCAACATACAGCAGTCTTTTGTTATCTAAAATGTTATTGACACCTCACTTAAGTGGCATCTGGTGGATAAAACGCACAGGCGTATTTTGATGAAATAGTCCGATCTAACTGCTGGCATTCAGCGAGGCATTTGGATAACAGAGAGGGAGGATTGTCATAGCGCGAGAGAGAGTGAAAGCTAGGGCCGAATTGATATAATGGATGGCTGCTGTTATATATACACTGTATATGTGCCTAGCCAAAGAGTTTCCAACTGCTTTTACGCCAATTAAAGGTGACGTAACTTCAGCGGTCTTTAATTTTTTGCTTTCAAGACATTATTGAAAGCTTTCTGTGCAGTGTTGGTAGTGACAAAGCTATTTTACGACCGAACACAGCTGGCATGCAGCGGACAGGCCACGTGTTTTGTTCTGCTTACAACTTTGCGATGTGCAGGTGTTTTCAGGCGTCATACAAGGCGAATTTATGTGCCATTGTGTGTAAATGCACACAAACACAGCCCTTGACCTCTCAAATAAATGCGCTAGGAATTTTTTATTTGAATTATTTATTGTGAAAGAAAAAAAAACAATTAATATTCAGGC
>NW_015505185.1:3113999-3122219 GCF_001515645.1 Sinocyclocheilus grahami | reverse complement strand
CTTTTTGCAGCAATAATATGGCATATGCGTTCACCTGAGAGGAAACAGACAGTCAGAGACAAGGAAGATGTAAATGGTCCAATCAGGGCATAATACTGACAGCGTTTTGTAGAGACAAAGCAACCTGAAGGCATTCATTTTCAATGAGAGGATGTGATTTCTGGCAACGTGAACGGCAAACTTCATTCAAATGTGAAACAACGTCAATTCCCAACTTCCAGCAGGACTGTAGACGGCATTCCGCTAAATGGTGCAGACATTTCAATGTCTAGCAGATTCATATACCAATATCTAGAGAGCATAATGGCCCATATATCAATATACATTATATTATAAATGAAGGACTGCAAATTAAAAAATTCAGAAATTCAACATTATTATTGTTATTTTACGCAATACTAAGTACCAACAAACCGACATTAACACACCATCTTTGGCCATTTTGAGATTGCACGAATAATAGCTCTACCTTGTGTCAGTATCAACCGACAGCCTTCTCAATACAATTTTTAGTACAATCAATACATTTTCTAGTAAATATTGTGCAAATGTTCCTCAAACTTTCATAAAAATTGTATGTATCTCTCATTTGCTATGATCATAGTATTATTTATTGGTATCATATGGGCCATTGGCCAACTTGCTCTATTGATATTGCTCTTGAAAAAACTATATTGGTCAACTGCCACATACTAAAAGCTGAACACTGATCTGAAAAGTAATATCTCTGTGGATTAAGTCAGTCACAGAGAAGAGTAGATGAGTATACTTTAAAGACTAATGTTGAGTGATGACTAAATGAATTCAAACTGACATTGCTGCAAAAACGGGGTAATTGACAGAAGTGCACTACAAGCATGCTGGTTTAGTTGTCTTACATCTCCTACAATGCATTTGATCTGCTTAAACGTATCAAATCTGGGGGTTCTAGCTGAATAAAGCTCCTCCAGCGAACACTACTTGACAGTCCAAAGACCATGCTGGATCTTCTTCTCTGCCACATCCTCATCTATATGGATACGCCGGTTCATATCAAACAGATCCACAGAAGATGCAGACTCGAATCCAAGCCAGGTCTATCATAAACAGCTCCGTCAATGCAAGCCCTTGGAACTTTCTTCCCTTCTACCCCAGACCTGAAGCCTCTGCGGCGCCGTGAATAACAATGAAGGAGTGTTGATCCAAGCGGGGATGCGGTCTCCACGTTTTTGAAGGCTCTTCTGACATGCAATACACTTCACGGAGCTCTCGGCCCTCCCTCACGGCCACCGGCAAACAGCCGTGTCACAGCCGTCCACTCCGGAGAACGACCTCGCTAATGAGGGGCGAAGGGCATCCGGTTCACCTCTACAGGCCACCGCTCGGCCCCTGTGAATACTAATCACAGTAACAAAGTGGTAAATGCACACAAACACAGCCCTTGACCTCTCAAATAAATGCGCTAGAGGAATTTTTTATATGAATTATTTATTGTGAAAGAAAAAAAAACAATTAATATTCAGGCAAAGAGTTGGTGTTTACGCCCCCCATTTGCTCCAACCTCAAAAAGTCATCCATCAGCAGTACACTTCACATGGAGAGCAATGGACAGGGAGCAGCTTATTACCACACCAAGAAGACCGAGCTAGAGAGAGAGAGCTAGGGAAAAAAGAGGGAGAACAGGGTTATTGAAGCATACATAGTCTTCTGTAACGCTGGACATTAGGTCAGTTGTCAGTTCTACTTAGTTAAAGGTTAGCCTACAAAAGCTCTGATCCGTTTAGCATTCAACATTGTCTTTTCTTATATTTTCTTTGGCTTTAATAATACGCGTTTACCAATGTTAATGTGAAACAAAAACACAAATCAGTAGAAATTTGTCCAGTTGACACCAGGCTAACAAGTAGTGACAACATGCTACTTGGCACTACATTTTCTGCAACATCAGAAATCTCAAAAATTTCACATCAGAAATCCAGTTATTCATTTATTAAGCAACTCATATTAGTGAGCAAGTAACTACGGACAACTGATATCACTTATCAATTAACAAACTTGGTCAGGGTTTGGATGATTAGAATGGCCTGCTAGCTCCTGTCAGTAAATGTTGTATACACCATATATATATAAATATATTATATATATTTATTTATTAGGGATGTAACGATTAACCGCGAGCAGGTTGAAAATCAATTCAAATATGTGACGATTCAAATCGGTTGAGATGCTAAACAATTCGCGATTCAATTATGGATAGGTCATATGAATGTATGTCTGAGGGGAACTTACTGTCTTTAGAAAAGTTTACGTGGTATTTTTTCTTTTCATCTTGCCTCTCTATAATGTTCTGATATAAGTTTATACGTGCAGCGCTGCTTTGTTTACAGCGGAAACCAAGGAAACGCTTTAAGAGCCACCTGCTGGCAGAGAGTGAATCTGCGTCTCATTCAGCTCATCTGCTGTTTCTGTTTCATGCAGATATTTTTTATGTATAGTTTCACAAAACTGAAGTCAAACCATTTCGCTTTTGCTTCAAATTTCGAAATTATATAAACTAATTTAGATTAAAAAAACTGCACATGTTGCATGTATGCAGCATCTTTGTTTGGATCAAGATTAAAATGCAGTGGTTGCCTCTAATTTTAAATGGAAAGAGCACAGACAAAGCCTTATTTTGTTTATATGAAGAGATTTATTTTATTTGTGTTAACTATGTATTTGATTTGGGGCTTGTTTTCAATTTTCAATTTAGTTTTGTTATTTACATTACATTTAAATTTTGTCATTTTGCAGATGCTTTTATCCAAAGCGACTTACAAATGAGGACAATAATCAAAACTTACAAAAAGAGCAATAATATACAAGTGCTATATTAGCATATTATAGTGTTATATTTCAATTTCACAAAGAAATGTGCAGCATTTTGTCCAAGCAATAATAAGAGAACACATTCGATTTATAATTTGTCTTAAATTTCATTTTGTTAAAAAAAATCGTGAATCGAATCTAATCGTGAGTTGAGTGAATGGTTACATCCCTAATATATACATATATATATAAAACCCTATATATTAGTGCTGTCAAACGATTAATCGCATCCAAAATAAAAGTTTTTGTTTAAATACTATATGTATGTGTACTGTGTTTATTTATTATGTATATATAAATGCACACACATGCAGTACATATTTAGAAAACATTTACATGTATATACATTTATATTTTATATAATAAAATATAAGCGAACAAGCGAAAGGACCAAATAAATTGTTCCGAACAATGATGTGATGAGATGAAATAGAGGCGCGCGCTAATGCAGTAAACATGACGGCAGTGTGGAAACATTTAAAGATGTCCGAGAAAGACACGAAAATCATTACAATCACCGACAGCGAGATTCCGTTTAGTACTGCATTGCATGTCTTCGATGAGAAGAGGAAGGGCGGTTGTTGCTGTTACTGTATGATGATTGAAATCGCGAAATGCCCTTAAACAAGTAAATAAACTGCAGAATGTTATGTTTTCTAATACACGCATGGATTGCATGTATTCTGACAGCGCTGCACGAGCTCACGGCACCAGGGTTCAAAGTCCAAAGCGCAAGGAAAATCTGTGCTGACACAGAGTTACTCGTCAGCTGCTCAGTAACATTTTTATTAATTTTTACAAGGCATGTGACAATGCGATACGTGCAACAAACGTCTTACCAAATTTGTAATGAGAATCATTTGTCAACAAAAAGAAGCACTGAGGTCTTCCTGCCTACAATGCAATGCATGTATTTGTGTGTGTGTGTGTGTGTGTGTGTGTGTGTGTGTTTGATGGCTCTTTAAATGGTGAAATAAAATGAATAATGAAAAATGTATCATCTAGAAATTACCCATCCACTGATTTCATTTGCATGTGAGGCTTGGAAAAGTTTGAACTGCCACTTTTTCATTAGTTCTGTGCCAAGTGCAGTGGCCATCTAGGCTGCATTCATTATTAGTGAGGAGAGAACGTTTTCCTGTATGCTGAGCGTCTCAGGTCATCAGGTTAGAAAAGACTTCTCTTCCTCTCTTCATGCCCCACTGCATTCTACCATGCCAATTGATTTTCCTGTGTCTATACTTGTTCATCCCAAATCATCTAGAAATTACCCATCCACTGATTTAATTTGCATGTGAGGCTTGGAAAAGTTTGAACTGCCACTTTTTCATTAGTTCTGTGCCAAGTGCAGTGGCCATCTAGGCTGCATTCATTATTAGTGAGGAGAGAACGTTTTCCTGTATGCTGAGAGTCTCAGGTCATCAGGTTAGAAAAGACTTCTCTTCCTCTCTTCATGCCCCACTGCATTCTACCATGCCAATTGATTTTCCTGTGTCTATACTTGTTCATCCCACTTAAAGCGCTTGTTGCCTATGGTGAATCTGTTGTGGCAAATTGTATCCTACAGTATCTCTCCCCTAAAAGACACAGCTCCTGGAGGCAGAGAAAAACCCTTCAATAGACCTACATTATTCTAAGGGCCCTTCAATCTTACTGTTAAAAAAAAAAAAAAACATTTTTACTTGCGTCAGAGAGGCTATAAAAGACAAGAATAAATATTAGGGATGTATTCAGAGGGTTGCCTGAATAACTAGTCAATGAATCACTGTATAATTAAAGGGTTAGTTCACCCATAAATGAAAATTAGCTTTAATAAATAAATATAGCTATAAGTGCTTATGTAATTTAATATAATTTAAAAAAAATTTACACACACTAATTGTTAGACATCTAGTAGATCATTCTGACCCATCCCTACAAATTATGAGCACAGAGTTGATTTATGCATACAATAAACATGTATAATGCTATAAATAATTTTTTAGAACAGCTACAAAGCTTCCAAAAGAGCCCAAATGGACAACCACGTGTTTTCTCATTGAGATACCTCCAGGGAAAACTCAATCTCTCTCTCTCTGTCACTCTCTCCCCCTCCCTTCCCAGCAGTTGTCTTCCTTGGCAGGATGTCAGCCTGTTTCTGGCTCTGCTGGGGATCCGAACGCAGGCTTACTAAAGCTCAGTCACATTCTACCGCATGTTTACCACCGCTTACCACACAGCAGAACAGAAACGCGTCTACACGCCGTACTCACAGCGCGGAAGGGCCGAGCTGACACTGTCGCTTCTCCACTACGGCATCTGATGTCAGCCGGCGCTCGAACGAAGGGCTAAGTTTAGAAAGACACAGCAGAGGAAGACAGCAGAGGACACATGATTCCAAGCACATTGTCAGAGAACCCCAGAGTGAAAAGGCCATTCTCTCAAATGTCAAGCTTTGGAAATAGGGGAAGAAACATCAGCCTGGGAGGCAGCGGTGTGATGCTAGCTTGTTTTTCCTGTTGGGCTGCACTGCCGTTCTGCCCGGCTCAGCAGAACGGAAGACAATGCAGTTGTAAAGTAATATGTTCGAGAGCTCGGGGTGGACCTGAAGGGCACGGCCAGGTTCTGCTGAAACACAGCCTGTAAATGCATCATTAGTGCTCCCCTAAGAGCGCCTCTCAGGTGGAGGAGTACTGTTTGTCTTTGCGCTAGTCGGCGATTAAAGGCGAAACAGAATCTCTTGCTCGTTTTCTGTCCGTGCTCCAGCAGAGCGAAGGGAGGGGTGCGTCGGTTGGCTTGTCTCCCGGCCTTAAACGTTGTAAAAAGCCTTTAAAAGCTCATCAAAAACAACATCCGCCCAATCACGCAGGAGCGGGAGCTTGCTTAAAGCTCCACTCTATTTGTCAAGCTGTTCGCTGAAACATTGTCATTATCTATAGTGTTTAAGGAGGCAACAAAAACAAATCAAGGTAGACCACGTATGGATTCATCAGCTGGATTTTTCTCAGCTGCGGCCTGACATCCGAGATAGCACCTGACCTGTCTGCTCACCTGCACCTGGGCTGAACTGAAGTGACCCTTCCTGTCTAGACCTGAGGGAGGCGGCGAATCGACTCGTTCAGCAACTGATACAGGTGCAAAAGGAAAGTGCTCGGCCAAATCTCCCACACTCCTATTAATAAGTTTCCTAACCTCTGCTCAGCAGTTCAGCCAGTCACCTGTCACAGGAAGGGTGATAATGGAAAAAAAAAAAACGGAGGAGAGGAGGCCTGGGAGGACACAAAAGCTTTTATGGTAATGACATTGAGTTTAAGGAATGCTTGTGACGGAAAGAAGGCCAACCATAAGAGAAAGACAGACAAAAACAAAGCGAGAGACAAAGGAAGGTGGTGGAGGAGAAGGAGGAAGTAGCTAGGTAGGGCTCCACCTGCGCTTCAGCTCATACTGGCCCTATGGGAAGACCTCCCTCACTCCTTATATAGACAAATCTGCCACTCTCCTTCAGACCCGCTGCTGCCCTGTGGGCCGTGACAGGGTTATTTTCAGAAGACTGCAGAGACAGAGCTAGCTGC
Organism: Sinocyclocheilus grahami; assembly: GCF_001515645.1. NCBI lineage: Eukaryota > Metazoa > Chordata > Actinopteri > Cypriniformes > Cyprinidae > Sinocyclocheilus > Sinocyclocheilus grahami. The sequence continues at coordinate 3,115,821 of NW_015505185.1, read as the reverse complement.
TGTCCAAAGCTGCTGAAAGACAAAGAGGAATTACCATTGTCACAACTGATAGCTAGTTACGTCCGAGGGTCTTTTTGAACATCTGTGACATACAGGCAAGCATCACCATTACTAGTGCTCAAACCAAACTTAGGTTTAGCGGTCTTTCAAAATCTTAAAGTTATTTATTAACCTTCACATAACTCTTCCTGCAATGCTATGGCTTTTAAATCACTTAGCTTAACAACTGGACTTAATTTTCACATGGCAGACAATAAAACTGGAGAAAAATACACAGGGACCACAGCCATACACAGGGATGAAAGCATAATGGCGCCAATTTAACGTGGGCTAGTTAGTGGGCTATATATATATTTGAAAAAAAAAACTTAGTTAAACTGTTAACCTTCGATAAAATATCAAAAAATTATAATAAAAAAAATTATATTTTGTCCAAATATAATAAAGTACGAGTGTTTCAAAAAAAAATTCAAATGTCATAAATTTAGGCATCCTAACATTACAAATGTATAAAATTAATTATTAAATGAGCATCCACAAATAAATATTCAATATCAACATACACTGAAATATATATTAAAAAAACTCATATGCACCAATATACTGCACATCCGCTAACCTTGATTAACATTCTAAGACAAAATGACAAATAATACAAAACACCGTTTCTATCCACAGCAAGGATGCAAAAATAAGAGTACAGCTCCACAATAACACCAACTGTGAGAATATGAAATGCATAATTGTTGACTTTCCACAATAAAGACTGCTTATTAAAGCACAATATGCCAGGGTGGAGCCAAGGTGCATGTGTGCTGAATCAGCAGATATGGTGGGAGGCGGGCAGAAGTGCTGATTAGTGGGAAAGCCATATGCTCCATTGACAGGTTCCATCACGACTGAGAGTACAGCACCCCTGCGTGGGGGCACGGCCTCCTCTCCAGGTGCCACCCTGCTACCTGGCACCTTTCACAGAGAGGTAAAGACTAGCCAGAAGATTCTGACAGCATAGGAAGGATTGTGTTACAAATAGCTGAAGGGAGGAGGGGGATGAGAGAGAGAAGACATGGTGAAAACAACAAAGAAAGAGAGAGCGAGAAACGAAAATGGAGGCTTAACAGAGTACACGGCAAACGAACCAGAACACAGCGGAAACGGCGGCGAAAACAAGCAGCATGTCGGCTGGATTAAACCCGTCAGATGAAACACAGATGCAAGCCCGGACACAAAAGTGCGATTATCAGCCGCATGTTTCAGTGAAAGGACATCTTACCCCCTCGTTGTCTTGCAGGGTGGCAGAATCATTAACATGCTAAAACTTTTCACATACAAACAGGCACTGCAACAAACATGCTGCTAAACTTAGAACTTTTTTCCATGTATTGACAAAGTCACAAAGCGAGGACGAAAGCTTGAGCGCAGCTACCGGCAGGACCCGGACGCCATCCCAAACCCTCTAGTCTCAAATAAGTTCACTAATAATAAAAGAGGTGAATCTGAGCAGGTAAACAAAGAGCCGAGGACAGCAGGGTCATCAGCAGGTGGCGAAATCACTGATAAAGGAGGAAAAGTTCATTTTTCAGCATTGTCCTTTGCCTCCCCCCGACCTGAGGCACTTCTGACAGCGTTTATTAGCCTCGAAAGAAAAATGATGAGAAGAGCAAAAGGGTCGGTCAAAGGAGGGGGATCTGAAATACCTCATTTCACTCCGCTCTTGAGCCCAACTAGGATTTATCTACCAGGACCTAAGACCAAATGAGCCAATAAGAGAACTAGACGGTGGGGGGGAGGGCAGATGGAGGGACAAAGAGAGAGACATAGC
>NW_015505185.1:3106039-3113348 GCF_001515645.1 Sinocyclocheilus grahami | reverse complement strand
TGGCAATCATATCATAAACAGGAGGGTAAATAACACCCTCTCTGGCACAAGGAATTCTCGACACTGTTCTCTGATAGAGACACTAACAGCCTAAAATAACCTAGTTTCCCCTTCCCGCAGTCATCATTATTGGAGCCACTGCAGAGCCGGGAATGTACACCATTATGCACTGACAGCCTTTACACTTACTAAAGGAGAGGCAACGGCACAACAAACACCAATATGTCCTATCTGCTAGGCACAGATGTCAAAGACAGAGTGCCACGGCGCAATAAAGAAGCAATGTACTAAATCCATCTGTTTGGAAAGTATGCATGCATTAAGCACTTAATCTACACATGCAAAAATAAATGTGATTGTATTTAAGGATGCACAATATATCTGCACATCAGCTACAGGCATATATTCCATATTTCCATAGTTCATTTAGCAGTGTCTGCTGATATGGAAAAGTTTATTGTGCATGCTCATTTGCACTATTTTTTTACATTTAGATGATCTCTGCCATCATCTAATGCTCACTTTTAATATTTTATGACACGAATAATTTAATATTACTGGTTAATTAACTTTTAGCAAATCTCAAAATATAAGAATATATTTTTAATGTGTTATTCTTTGTTTTAATCTGCTACTGTATATTATAGCTTATCTTGTAAATGTATTATAAATATTTATTATCAATGCAGAAAAGGCTTTAATAATCAGCCGAACACAATTAGAAAATAATATAATAACAATAAAAATAGAAAATACATATCAGGAGAATATTTATTTAGAATTGTTTATATATATAGTGAATACTGGTGCATCACTAGATATACTGTATCTCTACAGAATGTTGTTTATATCATGTTTCCCCTAAATGTCACAATCTATCCATCGAAACAATCCTTCACCTTACTGAAAAATCGAAAATTATCTAAAAACATAGAAATCAATTTTTTGGAGGCAAGCTGTGGCTGCACCTCCAAAAGCTCTTGGTCTGGAAAGAGGCAACCAAGTACGAAGGTTACTCTGATTCGATCCCTTGCTAATTAGCGCTGCTCGCCGCTCAGTACATGGTAATGGAATCCAGGGGATTCATTGACTGGATGCACTGTGTTTAAGGTCTGCAAATTACCTTGGGCTCCAGTTACCACCGGTTGGCACTGAGCATGCTGAAGCTCAAAATTCAGTTCAGCAGAAAGGGACACACGCAGCACAGCACAGCAGAAAAGCCAGCGTTCTCGGAATCTGGGTCAAACACATAGATCATAATGCAAGTGTTGTTTTTTTTCGCCTAGCAAAATGAGACAAGCTGTGTTGTTCAATGGTTAACCATGTGTTTATTTGTCATGTTCTTTGTTTGTCTCCGTTTTTTCCAGCTAATTAATCTGAAGGGACTACACTTGCTCATGCACTGTGATGAGGAATCGCAATCTCCGCAGAGGTTTGCCGTTTACAACCGTATAAGCTGGACGACCGATGATTGCACGCATTAGGCTTTAAAGTACACATATTTTAACATTTAGTAACCCAAAGAAAAAAAAAACTATAATTTCCCTAATCTGATGGGTAATCTGAGATGAGAGACATCACCAGCTTTAAAGCTAGTGAGCCAAATACCAGGAAGATCATAGGTGGTGCAGGTTGTCTGACCTGACACATCCCAGAACCCACCTGGAGACATGGCCTGGACAGACCAGACCCACAACGGCCTCAGGTGAGCTTTAATCTTCCCTTGGCAACACAGCGATCCAGAGACAGAGAACAGCTCTGCCTATGGCTCCTTTGAAGCACAGAGCTCCACTAGCTTTCATGGCTAACCCAGAAACCCTGTATGAGGCCTTCGTTTTTGAACAGACGCCACACACAAGAGAAGAGAACAAAATGAAAATAAATAAATAAAAGGAACGTTGAACGAGAAGGTTGTCTCCCCTGTCTGAGAGCTGCTCCATCTCGGAGAACTTCAAGGGTGTGATTTGGGCTTTGATGCATTGCACGCATTAGGCTTTAAAGTACACATATTTTAACATTTAGTAACCCAAAGAAAAAAAAACTATAATTTCCCTAATCTGATGGGTAATCTGAGATGAGAGACATCACCAGCTTTAAAGCTAGTGAGCCAAATACCAGGAAGATCATAGGTGGTGCAGGTTGTCTGACCTGACACATCCCAGAACCCACCTGGAGACATGGCCTGGACAGACCAGACCCACAACGGCCTCAGGTGAGCTTTAATCTTCCCTTGGCAACACAGCGATCCCGAGACAGAGAACAGCTCTGCCTATGGCTCCTTTGAAGCACAGAGCTCCACTAGCTTTCATGGCTAACCCAGAAACCCTGTATGAGGCCTTTGTTTTTGAACAGACGCCACACACAAGAGAAGAGAACAAAATGAAAATAAATAAATAAAAGGAACGTTGAGAGCTGCTCCATCTCGGAGAACTTCAAGGGTGTGATTTGGGCTTTGATGCGGAGCGTTGTGACGGCTGACAGAGCTGAAAACACAGCATTGCTTACTAAAACAACGTCAAAAACAAACGCAAGCTGTCTGTGAAGCGTCTAACACACTGCACCTGTGGATGGCTCGCTCGCCCGCCTTCATCTTCTCTCTCAACAGCTGCTGCTGCTGGATCAGGACTACGCCTGCTGCTCCTCAACATCGCTGCCAGGATAGCTCTGGCGGAAGCTGTTCGCTGCTTTTAACATCACCTCGACAATTACAGTCGCTGAGAGTGCATAGTGGGGAGCCTAACCTAAGGGAAGCTCAGTTATCACCATTCTAAATTCTACCTGTTACTCAGCGGTTGTGCTAGTGTTACAGATGTATACAGTATGCTAAACTCATGCAAGTTTTCCATGAAAGTTGTATGCTTATTTTATCACAAGTCAAAATTAAAATAAAACTAATTTACTTTCTTACATTTTTGGTTTAACTTTCCTGTCATATAAACACCATTTTTCACAATCCAATCAATTTAAGATGGAAAAGGTCAAGTCCAACCCCATATTTTATTGAGATTGCCCTCATATATGTTTTTTTTTTTTCCAATACAAATGATTTTTATTTTATTATCCAATAACCAATATGCATAACCTAAGGGAAGCTCAGTTATCACCATTCTAAATTCTACCTGTTACTCAGCGGTTGTGCTAGTGTTACAGATGTATACAGTATGCTAAACTCATGCAAGTTTTCCATGAAAGTTGTATGCTTATTTTATCACAAGTCAAAATTTAAATAAAACTAATTTACTTTCTTACATTTTTGGTTTAACTTTCCTGTCATATAAACACCATTTTTCACAATCCAATCAATTTAAGATGGAAAAGGTCAAGTCCAACCCCATATTTTATTGAGATTGCCCTCATATATGTTTTTTTTTTTCCAATACAAATGATTTTTATTTTATTATCCACTTAACAAGAGGAATATGACAACTGTAGCCAAATTCCTTGACACGTCTGTGTGTGGTGGCTCTTGATGCCTTGACCCCATTCTCAGTCCATTCCTTGTGAAGTTCACTCACATTCTTGAATCGATTTTGCTTGACAATCTTCATAAGGCTGCGGTTCTCTCGGTTGGTTGTGCCTCTTTTTCTTCCACACTTTTTCCTTCCACTCAACTTTCTGTTAACATGCTTGGATACAGCAATCTGTGAACAGCCAGCTTCTTTGGCAATGAATGTTTGTGCCTTACCCTCCTTGTGAAGGGTGTCAATGATTGTCTTCTGGACAACTGTCAGATCAGCCGTTTTCCCCATGATTGTGTAGCCTAGTGAACCAAACTGAGAGACCATTTTGAAGGCTCAGGAAATCTTTGCAGGTGTTTTGAGTTGATTAGCTGATTGGTATGTCACCATATTCTAATTTGTTGAGATAGTGAATTGGTGGGTTTTTGTTAAATGTGAGCCAAAATCATCACAATTAAAAGAACCAAAGACTTAAACTACTTCAGTCTGTGTGCATTGAATTTATTTAATACACGAGTTTCACAATTTGAGTTGAATTACTGAAATAAATGAACTTTTCCACGACATTCTAATTTATTGAGATGCACCTGTATAGACGCACTGTATCCCAAACTTGCTGAATATCCTGAAGTAAAATGGGTTGTAAACGCTGACTAAGATCCTTTGTCACATCTAATCTTTACAACCAATGTTTTCCAGACACTGATTCCCATCCACTAAAAATGCATGACGTATTGCATTTTCAAAGTTTCATCAAGTTGAATGATTGACAACGGTGTACACAACATTATGACATAGTGAACTGTACTTCTATCCCTCAGAGCCTTGTTTTCACTCCCGTCAAATAAAATTTTGTGTCTACCCCGACAAAGGTCTTTTATTAAATGTTTACACTACAAGAACCACACCAGAATGAATCAACATCATAACATCCCCTGAAAGAAGAATTTGTTCACCATTTAAAAGCCTCACACTTTATGTGTTATAGGAGAGGGCAAACCTATCATCAGTTTAGATGGAGCCATGTAAAATAGAGTTCATAACTGCCTGAGAAGGGTGAAACAGGTCACTTGGAGTCTCCTCCCTGCTGAAGCGAACTCAAACATGATCCCCATTTTAATCTCACTAAGACACTGAGAGAGCTGCCAAGCAGGCACGGACCAGATCAGATGCTAAGCAGGCACAGAGGAGTATTGATGCTTCAATATGGATAAATGGCACAGGTGCCTTGTGGACATTGATTCTGAGAAGGAGATGTGCGAGTGAGTGCTATAGGACTAACAGGAATTGCTTAGCTAAAATACAAGCTGAATTCTCCAGAGCCTCTCCTGCCGCCTTCCATGTAAACATGCAAACAGGAAGACTAACTAGAATTGGGCACCCACCAATATAACGCGGGCTGACAAAGACATAATTGCTACTGCGAAAAGTTCTACCTCGGGTTGTCATGAGTAAGACAGCAGCCGTTTTGAATGAGCTAGCCAAAACTTCTGGACTCCCTCTGCCTGCTCTCGCCCCATTCGCTCCCTCCTGGGTTTTAATGTGACTACAGCAAAGCTGTGTTCAATTAACTCCTTTATAGCAGACTTCCGGCTTACAGGCGTGGAGGAGGCTAACAAGCACAACAGCAAAGACAGCTACTATGTTCACTGCAAGCCTCCAGGCGGCTTCATTTCACCTGCTGGTCACAGCACTACACTCATTCTCACACCAACAGTCATAAACCTAAAACCTTCATGAACGTTAGAGATCATACTGTGCAGCCAGGCGTATTTATACGTTTAAAAAATAATATTCAACTGAAAAAGGGGCACATTGGGAATTGAATTGATTATGAAAAGGCTGGATTTCTTAGATTCAAAAATACAGTAAAAAAAAAAACTGAAATATTATTACAAAATATTATTACAATGTTTTCTATTTTAATAGATTTTTAAATGCTATCACTCCAGTCTTTAATGTCACATGATCCTTCAGAAATCATTTTAATATGCTGATTTGGTGCTCAAGAAGCATTTATTATTTTTATCAAAGTTGAAAACACTTATGCCACTTAATACTTTTGTGGAAACTGATGCATTTCCAGGATTATTGATGAATAGTCTTTGCTATCCCTTTTGAGCTTTTGAATTTAATTCATCCATGCTGAAAAAAGGACTTAATTAAAAAAAAAAGTGAACAATAGCGTATTTCAAGTATAAACATACAAGCTATATTTAGTTAAAAAAAGCAAATATGGTGAATTTTAAATTCATGCTGAAACAAAAAATTTTCCTTTGCTTATTCCATGAAACTCATTTATGTTTACACTTCATCTTTCTTGAAGGACAAAGATCTATTCAGAGCAGTAAATAGTAAATGTTGCTTGATTTCAGGTGAAGAAAATCGAGAAACAGGCCAATCACTCAGGCAGCATCAGCGGACAGCTTTAACTGGCTGAGAAGAGCCATTTAAGGCAATGTCAATTGAACTGGAAAGTATATTTTGTAGACTGGAAAATTAAGGTAGCTTTACGGGGTTGCTCCGCGATCTTTGGCAGCGGTTTGTCAGAATGCACTGAAACACTGATTGGAGGAGGAGTCACATCGTCAGACACATAACACTGACAGACAACTTTACAGTTAGCTGCAATGTTCACATAGCAAATCCTGTGACTTGAGGTAATGCTACGACAGTTTAAATAAATAACACTGACAATTACTGAATAAATCATGAGCCGTCACCGCACTCTCTCTCACCTTTAGCTGTCGAATGAACGGGTACAATTTGTTCGAGATCCATTCTGTTGGCATCTTTTGCCATTGGAACTCAGACAAAGTAATAGGTGAAAGGGAAAGCATAATGTAACTGGTAAACATAGGTTGTAAATCTTCCCCCAGCTGTTTTTGAAGTAGCGCCGCTGTTGTGAAATCACAGGAAAGGCTGTCTATTTGTTATTATGCAGAACTAAATGAACTGACAGAGAAAATCGAAAAGCATTCCAACCTAATGATAATGGACTGGCGGAATACGACAGCCCTACAATCTCTCATTTTACTACTCAACATTAGCATTTTACTTAACGTGAAAAATGCCTGTGCACTGCTGAGGAGAATAAATTTGAAGAGCACCATGGACAACTCACTGATTAGCCACAAACCCAGTCCAAGACAAGGACAAATTAAATAATGACCTGCTTAAAAAATGCTAAATAAAACAATCATAAAAAAGGACAGCCTGATTAAAACTGTACTTACAAGTAGAGGATAGAGAAAGGACCAAGTCGAAGACTGCATTGTAAAACCTTTTAAAGAGGTCAGCTATTGTTTGTCGGGCAATAAAGGCCAAAAAATACCAACCGAGAGAGGCTGCATTTTTTTAAGTCTGGCTAAAGCGATGCTCGTGGCTTGGACAAACACCTAGTCTAGTTTAAGGCTGTAGAGGCTTGTGTCCCTCAGGATGTGTGGTTAGACCAAAGAGCCACAGGAAGAGAATTGGGATACAGTCCTATGGGGAAATCTAACCTTAACTAGTAGCTGGATTCTAGCTGTTCCAGACCATCTAGGTAGCTGGTTAACCAGCTTATGACCAGCTTGGACTACCATAATGACCAACTTCAACTAGCTAATGACCAGCTTGCACACCGCTACTAGTTTAAACTGGATTTTCCAGCAGAAAGGAAAAGCAGCACATTGCAGACCTGGTCTTCACCGCATGCTCTGTGACTACTGGAGACCTGTAATCAAAGTCAGAGGATAGGGATAGGGAGAGAGAGAGAGAGAGAGAGAGAGAGAGAGAGAGAGAGAGAGAGAGAGAGAGAGAGAGAGGCGGGGAGAGAGAGGGAGAACATGAGAGAGAGAGTGTAGGTGCGG
>NW_015505185.1:3020173-3105956 GCF_001515645.1 Sinocyclocheilus grahami | reverse complement strand
GAGAGAGAGGAGAGAGAGAGAGAGAGAGAGAGAGAGAGAGAGAGAGAGAGAGAGAGTTACGGGTAGAGGGAGAGAGAACAAGTGAGTGAGATTAAAGGTGCGTGGGGGGTACTCCACTTTCACTCTCAGTGATCAGTGGCCGCTACTTTTAGCATGTCTCCTCCTCATCTGTGGCATTGCCCTTGATTCCACTAACAGCATGAGAGAGAGAAAAAGAGACGAAGAGATCAGCCAGAAGCACAGAAGAGAGCCTTCCCCTCAGTCACCACATCCAAAGGAAGTGGAAAAGAAAAGCTATCAAGCACCCACTAAATGTCAAAAATGAGAGACAGACAATAGCGGAGAATCATCCAAATCAAGGCAGAGTAAACAGGCGAATTAGTAGCTTGTGTTTCAAAATGACTCAGATTCTCACTAGCTCAGTTTTTTTTTTTTTTTTTTTTTCAAAATGGGTTTCCAAGCATTTAAGAACTACAGCACAATAAAAGATCAAATAAAAAAAATCAAGGAACTGTTTTTCACATAAAAACAATAATATAACATAAACTACAAAATCAAAACCTTAGGGTTGATATATACTTTTTTCTGCAGTTATTTGATCAAAAATACAGTTAAAGTTTTATATTTTAATATATTTGTAATTTATTCCTGTGATGGCAAGACTGAATTTTCTGCAGTCATTACTCCAGGCTTCAGTGTCACATGATCCTTCCTGATTTGATGCTCAAGAAAGATTTCTTATTATTATCAATGTTAAAACCAGTTGGAAACTATGACAGACTTTTAAAATTCTAAAGGATTATTTTATGAATAGAAAGTTCAAAAGAACAGCATTTATTTGAAAAATAAATCTTTTGAAACAGTAAATGTCATCACTGTCACTTTTGATCAATTGAATGCATTCTTTTTACTTTCTAAATTCTAATTTACTTTAAAAATACCCCAAGTTTTAATTAGTGTTAATTAGTTTTATGTAATTTAATACCAAGGTAAGAAAATATACATTCAATTTTTACAAATATAATATAATATATGATAAAATAAATCTTATTTTTTATCTTATTTTAATTTTAATCTTATTTTTGCACCTGGATGTCGAGCTGATTGACTGATGGGCAATCATTCTAACAGATTAGTAATTCCCATTTAATAATATATAATATAATATAATATAATATAATATAATATAATAAGAGATGTTTGCATAAGCTTTAGACAATGTAGCCTAAAATTATTTAGAAATTAATAATTATGGGTTGTAAAAAAAAAAAAAAAAAAAGAAGGAACAGCCAAGTTCACAGATCTCAGTACACCCCACATCACTTAGCCATCATCTCTGCTAAACCCTCACACATCCTTACAGCCTCCAGAAAAAAGCACTAGGAGTAGGACCACAAGGAGGAGGGATTTAAAGCCCTACCTGAAGCCCTAGACACAGATTTCAGGAATCACTAGAGCTTGGGCAAAGAACGCCTTAAAAAAAAGGGGGTGAGATGAGAGATTTCACATTTCAAGGGTGAGATATAGCAACCAGTGAAAATGGCCAGTTTAAGATCATCACCTATCACCCATTGTGAGCACACACTCTGTGGGTCAAAAGTAGTCTAGCCCTTAACCCTGGCATGAAGGGAGGGAACAGCTCTCAGAGGGTGACAATGGCAGTAATGACTGGTTGTGGACAAAAGGATACATCAGGGAGAGTGTTGCTTCACAACAAGGGCCTTCTTAAAATAGACTGCTGAGCCAAGAAGGACAGGCTCAGGCTCTTCGAGGGCTGAAGATTCGATGTTGACCGCAATTTTTATAATGAGAGTGGGTGATTAATACCAGAAATTTGATAATTTTACATAATTTTTATCTCTTTTCAAGCGTTTGCATCAGTTACATGGTTATGTTGCAATTCATGCATCAATGAATTGTGAGGACATTTACTGCACACATAAAAAACACAGTCAAACAAATATAAATCGCCCATGAGAAATAAACTACTTCCCTAGAAAAAAAAAAGGAAAAACATTTTTCATTGATATCTTAAAATGTGTCCTGTAATAAAATTTGTTTCCTCTATTTTGGTGCCACATAAATGGCGGCGTGACTAAGACCCTGCCAGCCTCCATTTATTAATACAACAGGAAAATACACCACCTTTATTTAGTTTATCACTCCCCTGTAATCTCTTGCAACCGTCCCTCGACTGCCAGTAACCCTGTCTGCGACAGAACCACAGGTGGGCCAAATTAACGGCAAGATCGGTTTATAAAGCGGTGGTCTTTCCATGTTAATTATTATAGTATAATTTCTCAGATCCAGTATTCATAAGCCTGGCTCTTTTGATAGACACGGCAGTATTAAAAGCCCAGTATGTAATTCTATGAGCCGCACAGCAGCGTATATAATGAGCCATAAATCAAGTATCATTTACTGTCTATCGCAGGCTATTAATCTTTGCTGCGTTACTCAATGGTGCAACTCTGAGGACAGCTGCCTCTCTGAGCTATGCGCTCATAAACATCAACCGTTCAATATCTTTTTATGGTTATGGATGCACACCGTCAACTCGACTCAAACCTCGTCAAAGGTGCCAATCATAAGTTCAAGTGTTGGTGTCTACTTTTCCCTTTCTTTTTTTATCTGCTTATGTTCCCCAAGTAAACTTCCCCTTTATGTCCTGTCCTCAGAGAGAGGCTGTGATCTCTGGCATCGCACTCTGATGAATGGTAAAAGCATGTTCAAATAAAAGCTTGTGTGAGGGAAGGGACGGGACTTTGAGAGTGGTTTTCATGGCAGGCGGCTAAGAGCTGGGATTTGGGAAGACGTGCGGCATGTGCTGCGGAACGGCATGAGAACTGGAGCTGTAAAAACACAAAAAAGACAGATGCAGGGGAGAGATGGGAATTTCCTGTTTGATAAAACTGCAGAAAAATGCACAAGCGTTCGTTTAGAGATGAGGTTTTGCGGTAGTTTTATTGTGGTTGAAAAAATTAAGACTCTCAAATGCTTTCGGGCCGAATTGCAGAATACGAATAAATTTTTAAACTGTACATTCATTGTAGCTTTTCAAGGTTTGATCAAACACAAAGCAATGGTTGCTGGAGGAGATGAGAGTTCCTAAACTTTCAGGTTCAGTCAGGAGCACTCAGTAGGGTGTCTACTTCAATAGAACAAGCACAACCGAACTTGGTTGTTTTCCAATTTAGGCCTGAATCAGGATAGCAAGCTGTTGTTTGTTTGCTCTGTTCAAAATGGAAGAGTTCTGAACTGGAATTTGGGCTGTAAAAAGCTTCCAAACTACATCCACCCCAGCAGCACGTACAGTAAACCACATTTCCCCAGCACCGGTGCACTGGATTACATGCATCTCTCAAAACAAAATGTACAAGAGTAATATTTTCAAGTCTCCAGAATAAAAAGTGCCTGGGTGGTATGACTGAACAATGTGCAATGGTAGAGATTCTGCTGAAGCATTTTTTTTTTACTGCGTTATATCTGTGATGCAACTTTTTTAAAAATCTGACAAGCAAACCGAGCACTTTTATTATATATTCATTGTTTATAATGGAAGCAATTTAGTTTTGATGCACTGCATTAAGAAACGCACTCAGTTTTACTTTGTTCATCTCAATTTGCAGCATTAAATCAGAATTCAACAGTATGGCTTCAAACATGGCATGAAGTAATATTCAATGTATTATCAACATGAATGTTGTTTTCAACTCAGTGCTTACATAATGTGAAGCTGTTTTTGCACCGATGCCAGACTTATTTATTTGTTAAGAATTATCTTATCTTTTGATTGCATCCATCAAGTTTCAATAAATACAATTATTTAAGCCACTATACATTATAGAAAAATAGGTATTACAAGACTATATATAGACTACGATCATATCATGATGGAAGATTTTGGCCATGCTGTCCACTTCTAAGCGAGTAATAAAAAATAGCAGGCCGTATTTGGCCTGGCCATGTCTATATTTGAGGACGCATCAAACGGCCCTGACTCCCGAAGGTCGACTCAAGAACATTGAAACCTCAACCGAGGCAGCTGTGGAAACAATGGCTGCACTGCTGTCGCCAATCAACAAACAAGTGCTCCCCGAGCGGCCCATCTCCCCTACTGCTCACAGCCATTAAGAGAGGGCCAGCAGGCCCAAATCTACAGCAGGGCAGAGGGGCCACAGCTGTGGGGAGCACTGGCACAGCAGGGATCTCTAAGAATTGAGAGAGGAGTACGGATGAAGACACAAATCGATGCACTGTGATGATAATACTGCAAAATCATCCAATAAGCATGAATACGGAAGTTTTAGTTGGGTTTTCTTACATTCCGACTCCTGTGCCACAAATAAAGAATAATGACATAACTACGACATAATCTGCCCAAAAATAAACATGCTGCATCACAATCTTTGTTTACAATAAATACTATTATCTGAAAAAAATAATATCCAAAACTATTTAATTTTGCATTTTTAGATCATCAGAAGTTATTAAAATAAATCAAATTAATTAAAGTTTACTATTAAATAAAATAACATTTGGAAAAAGTTGCGCAGAGATAGTTTTGAGAACACATTTTAACAACCAAAGAAATTGAATTCTGCATATTTAGCCAGTTGGTTTTAAAGTTAATATGTAACAGATTTTCTGAAAAAAAAATTTAATTTTAAAAAAGAAAAAAGAAAATCGGAAGTTGGAGTAAACTAGCAGAAAAAATAATCAGATCAAATTAATGAAATGCACATGATACTGGGTACATGCAGCCTAAATGGTATTATTATCCTGCAGCTATTAGTGGTTCCTGATCTGAGACCAGCAGATTTAAGGTCCCAGTCCAAAAATAGCATGTTTACTTAATAGTATACACCCAATTTCCATTGTATGCAAAGCATTTTGCAAAACTCACTGCTTTTGCTGCATCAATGAACTCAATGAAGTGGCCAACACTGACCATTTAAGAAAGCACAATCCCAGCTCCTCACTCTTCCATCTAACCATTTACTCTGTCTATTGTTACCAAACATGTCAAACCCTGAAGGTAAAAACCCATTAGTTATAATTATTCACCTATGTCAGTGATCAGAGAGCCCCAGGCTAATGGCATCAGCTGCCCTCGACTCAACAGCGAAGCTGCGGTTAAGCGTGTGCCAGAAGAATGGATGGATGGATAACTGCTCTCAAGCAGACATTTACATCCGAGCTGTATGGTCAGTGGGAACATTATATCTATATTCTCCTGCACTAACCCACTCTTCCACAGACATTTATCCTCATAACTTTCCCATTACACACAATGCATTGACCATCCAACGAGGACTTCCCGGTATGGGTGTCATATCTCAGCATTACTAGGAGCTAAAACGGCTCTTATGTTCGCTTTAGAATGGTGATGCGATTCCTTTAATGATGTTATTATTTAAGAAACCACTCTGACTTGAGCCAAGTGTACATTCGCCATTCCTTCTCACATTTAACACTATTAAGCGTATCCTCCGCATTCAGACTTTGTGATTTCAGACCTTGGCTGATATTCTCGGGATCCAGCTTTGATTGTTAACTGACTTGATGCGGCACTTATCTGCTCCAAGGGTCTTCCCAATAGTGGAGTATACCTGCAGTCGAACACAGTAACGTAGCAACCAGGGTCACATGACCCATGCGCACTGCAGGGAGTTGATATTGTACACCTCCAGGGCCAGAGAACTGGCAAAGAAGTGAGCAGACCCCTCTATCACGTTCAGTTCTCCTCCTACATTACATTATTAACTGCTTTTTCGTTTCAGCATTTCAGGCTTATGGATGTAGGTGTGTCTCTACCAACAGGCATAAGAGAAAAAAAATAATTCTGGCATTTGAAAGCTTGGGCAAAAACAGTCTGTATTATATACAATTCTTGTGTTGACATACTTCCTATTCAAACAGGAAGCTTGGGTAGGACATATCAAAGCACCTTCATCATTTAAACATCCAAAAGCCCTTAGTTAAAAATGCAGCATGACAAAATTTAATTGGTGCTTGTTATTATATTGGGGGGGGGGGGGTCAATACACATCTGCATAAATTAATAAATGGTAAATTTAGAGGAAATGCGCATGCACAATTAAACATTCAAACAGATCAGCCTGTAACAGATTTGACACCAAGATAACAGGAATGGACTACAAAGCCACAAAACACCTTATTTGATTTAATTTTGCATTAGGTCGGCAGCAGAGGGTTTGTATGAGGTACAGAGCTGTCAGAAACAAGCTTGACTTAATAAACCATTTATTGTTAAGATGGTCTGACAGCAGGTCATCACAAGGTGAAACAGAGTCATGAATCTCTGAGACCCCAAGCATTGCAGGGTCAGCTACCCTGCGAAACATATCAGAGATTTCCACTGGACTTTCATGGCTGCTTATGATTGATCATTTAAATTTGATGTAGAGATGGGCAGGCCTATGTTCAAAGGCTCTGTTTCATTCATAATTGATTGGCAATTATTCTGTCGATTACCAACAAGCCGCACGTTTCACTGTGAACTCCTCTAACCGAGGAGGTTTAAGACCCGAAGCCTAGAACATGAGCTCCAGACATAATACGTCAATACCAAAGAAACCGCCACCCAAGAGCTGCCTGCATATTCAGCGAGACGCAACCTTTAACGACGGAGGCCTATGGGTAATTAATGTGCTGTTCATTTTACTAATAACTAGCTTAATTATTCATCACAGACACTAGCCACAGATAAATGATTGTGATTTATTGTATCACTGCATCAGGGTCTTTGAGTAATTAGTGCTGCTGGAAAGCACAACACTTGGCCCTTTGTGCCACAGCGCTAAATTTGAGCTATTATGACCATACACAAGTGTCTATATTGTCATTCACAACATCTATGATTCATAAAATTTGTCATTTAAAGTGCTTAAGTATGATGCTTATATTTGACTAACTGTTTTATTTGCTATGTATTATTACACTGTTTGTAATGTTTAAATTCAAATACAAAATTAGTGAAGAAAATAATTCTGATTAAATCAATGCCCTCACATATTTGTCTATAACACAAATTAATATGTGAGTTTGTATGTGTTGTTGTGTTTTGGAGCACGACAGCTACCCTGCGAAACATATCAGAGATTTCCACTGGACTTTCATGGCTGCTTATGATTGATCATTTAAATTTGATGTAGAGATGGGCAGGCCTATGTTCAAAGGCTCTGTTTCATTCATAATTGATTGGCAATTATTCTGTCGATTACCAACAAGCCGCACGTTTCACTGTGAACTCCTCTAACCGAGGAGGTTTAAGACCCGAAGCCTAGAACATGAGCTCCAGACATAATACGTCAATACCAAAGAAACCGCCACCCAAGAGCTGCCTGCATATTCAGCGAGACGCAACCTTTAACGACGGAGGCCTATGGGTAATTAATGTGCTGTTCATTTTACTAATAACTAGCTTAATTATTCATCACAGACACTAGCCACAGATAAATGATTGTGATTTATTGTATCACTGCATCAGGGTCTTTGAGTAATTAGTGCTGCTGGAAAGCACAACACTTGGCCCTTTGTGCCACAGCGCTAAATTTGAGCTATTATGACCATACACAAGTGTCTATATTGTCATTCACAACATCTATGATTCATAAAATTTGTCATTTAAAGTGCTTAAGTATGATGCTTATATTTGACTAACTGTTTTATTTGCTATGTATTATTACACTGTTTGTAATGTTTAAATTCAAATACAAAATTAGTGAAGAAAATAATTCTGATTAAATCAATGCCCTCACATATTTGTCTATAACACAAATTAATATGTGAGTTTGTATGTGTTGTTGTGTTTTGGAGCACGAGAGAGAGAGAGAGAGAGAGAGAGAGCGAAACCTATCAATATCTTAGAGCTAGCAGTCTCAGAACAGAACACATCAGCCAGGACAGGGCCGAAAATAAAAGCCTGCACCATTTGCAACTCCAACAGGGAGACACTCCTAATGGGCCTCCGTAAGTTCACCAGAGGAGAGGGCCTACAGGAGATTTATTTTAAAAACCGCGAGGAAAATGTGATGACAGTTGGGCTGAGAATTCCAAATAAAAATCTGCTGCTGAATAAGGGATTGTTTGAGCTCTGCTAGTGTCAAATAAAATAGCTCGTCATATTCGAAGCCATGTGGGGCAAAAACCTCAGCGATCAAAAACATCACTGCCATAAAGGTGCGACATCATTCTTCCAGTCGAAAATGAAATTGTCATCAGTGGCAGTATTAATTGTAAATATAATGTTATTTATATTTAATACACTACCATTCAAAAGTTTGGGGTTAGTAAGGTTTTTTTTAAGCAAGGATGCATTAAATTGGTTAAAAGTGATAAATACTTTTATAATGTTACAAAAGATTTTTAATTTAAATAAATGCTGTTCTTTTGAACATTATATAAAGAATCATGAAAAAAATGCATCAGTTTACAAGAAAGTATTTTCAACACTGATGATAAATGTTTCTAGAGCACTAAATCAGTGTATTATGATTTCTAAAGGATCATGTGGCACTGAAGACTGGAATAATTGCTGAAAATTCAGCTTTGCCATTACAGAAATAAATTAGATTTTAAAACGCATTAAAAGGGGAGAAAAGTGTTATTTTAAATAGCAATAATTTTTCACAAAAGTTACTGTTTTACTGTATTTTTCATCAAATATACATAAACATATATTCAAGATGACTCCTTTTGTTGCAAAAAAGATAGTCATGCAGCTTTAGAAAAACCATATGGTGAGCAAATGATGACAGATTTTAATTTTTGGGTGAACAATCCCTTGAAACAATTGCGGCCGTGCACAGCATGATATGAAATAGGTCAGCCGAGACACCTGTGAATTAGAGCACAGCACACTGACTGAGTCTTGAAAAGGTGCGAGTTTGTTTTGGCGTCGGTGTAGCGACAGGGGAGTAAAGCAGGTCAGTCCTCTCAAGCGCACTGTCCCTCCTGTTGTTTCAGCTGTATCAGCATTAGAAAAACGTCCCCAGCAAGTTCCCTTCTCCCTGCATACTTCAGAGAGACCCAGCATTGCCCTTTACTAGGGGTTGGGTACTGAACTCGGTACTTAAGGGTACCGACCGAACTGAGTCGGTACTACCGAGTAGAGCCCGACCGATATATCGTTTTGCCGATATTATCGGCCGATATGAACAGTTTTTTTACAGAACATATAACGCAGATAAAATGCTTGAAATGGTGTAATTACTTCGTTTGTCCAGCAAAGCGCGCTCCATTGTTTGCCACTGGCGACCTGGATGAAGCGCTTTAAAGCTTAGTCTATGGAAAACCATTGAAACTTTGAACGGCCATATTTCAGTAACGGCGCTGCGAATCCGCACCAAATTCGGGGGATCCCTTCAGCTCGAGGAACCCTCTTGAATGCGAATCGAGTGTACTTCTAGAGGCCCACTTCGAATGAGACCACCCCCGCGTCGATAGCCCCCGGGGTTCGGGAGTTACGGGTGGTTAAATTCACGGTCCGGCGCCGACCGATCAAGCGATCCTGGGGGGCTACCGACACGCGGAGGGTGGCGTTCGAGAGGATTCCTCGAGCTGAAGCGATACGCACGACGTATTCGTAATGAGACTCATTTATAAATCTGTTGTCAACAAAAATAAACATTGAGGTCTTCCTGCGAGTTTCCGCCAAAATAAAAGTTGAGAAAAAGCAAGAACTCTTATCAACATTCATAAATGTTAGTATTGTAATTTTACTGTTGTTCTGTAAAATAAAAAATAAAAAAGTAAGACAATACTAATGATAATAATCATTACAACAGCTCTGTTTTAATACATTTATTATAACATTCACACAGTGTTCAAATTAGGATCTGTAATATTTTCTAATGTTTTAAAAGAAGTCTCTTCTCAGCAAGGCTGCTTTTAATTGTACAGTAAAAAAAAAAAAAAACATGCCTGATTCAAGAAGGGTGTCTGCCAAAAATTATTATTTTACCAACTTATTAATTTTAAGTTAAATTGTGCTTTGTTGGTATAGTGTCTGCAAGAATGTTAAAATGTTCAGTGTTCAATATTTTAAAATTGTTGTTTTGTATTTTGTATTTATTTTGAAAAGCAAGACAAAACAGTAAAAAGCACATTTTGGCTTTTTAATTTATGCAATGGTGAAAAACAAATTGCCAACATACCATGGAAAAAAAACTTGAAAAACCATGTTCGGTATTCGGCCTTTCACCCAGTGTTTAATTTTGTTCGGTTTTGGCTTCGGCCAAGAATTTTGATTTCGGTGCATCCCTATTTATATTGTATTTATTTACAGAGGTATATTATTGTCACACTTCACACTTCTCTAGTAAGTTTAGTCTGTTTCTGAAGACAGTAGCGCAAATCCGTGAATGAATGTTCCGAAGTGAAAAACTTCAACGGAATAAAGTTGAATGGAATTTAATTAAAGTTGAATAAACTTCAACTTTACTGTTCAGTGCACTGATGTCAGACTCATTTTGTATAATAAAGTTTGTTAAATTGATAAATGCCCTGCCTCCATTACGTATCTCTGTCACGTCATTATAAGTGTTTGATCACCACATTTGAGTGATCATTGCAAAAAATGTGTTTATGTATATATATTCTGTTTATGTATATACTGTATTCTATATACAGTACCAGTCAAATGTTTGGACACACGAATGTGAAAGTGTCCAAACTTTTGACTGATACTGTACAATAATATACACAAAGAATATCGGCCGATATATCGATATCGGCCTTTTTTTACTCCCTAATATCGGTATCGTATTCGCCCCAAAAAAAAACATATTGGTCGGGCTCTACTACCGAGTTCACATTAAATCAATCGGTGCCAAATTTCAGAACCGGAGAACGCATCTGGGTGCATACGCTACAGAGAGAGAAAGAGAGACCCTGTGATGTGATGTCACCCCTGCAACTCGTTCAAACAACACACAGGGCAAGCCGAAATGTTCTGAAGTATGGTTACATTTCTAGGGCCATATGGTTTGGTCGAACCGGTTCACCAAATTGGACTGAATCGTACAGTTCGCATCTCGAGTCGGCACTGATCCACAATTTTCTAAAGTTTTTCACTTTCAGACATGCCTTACAGTCCTACGACTCTAAATAAACCAATATCCCGGAGTATTCATTACTCCTGTAACTCCAGCAGCACTGAAAAACAAGCTGTGCAGACAGAGAACCGATGAGCATGAACAGATATACTGAGCATGCGTGTACTACCAAACGAACGGTACTGCTACAGCGGTTCTCGAGTCAACAGTTCTCGAATAACCAGTACACTGAACCGAGTACTAGAGATGCACCGATTGCAATTTTCTTGGCCGATTCCGATTGATCAAGCGATCCTGGGGGGCTACCGACACGCGGAGGGTGGCGTTCGAGAGGATTCCTCGAGCTGAAGCGATACGCACGACGTATTCGTAATGAGACTCATTTAAAAATCTGTTGTCAACAAAAATAAACATTGAGGTCTTCCTGCGAGTTTCCGCCAAAATAAAAGTTGAGAAAAAGCAAGAACTCTTATCAACATTCATAAATGTTAGTATTGTAATTTTACTGTTGTTCTGTAAAATAAAAAATAAAAAAGTAAGACAATACTAATGATAATAATCATTACAACAGCTCTGTTTTAATACATTTATTATAACATTCACACAGTGTTCAAATTAGGATCTGTAATATGTTCTAATGTTTTAAAAGAAGTCTCTTCTCAGCAAGGCTGCTTTTAATTGTACAGTAAAAAAAAAAAAAAACATGCCTGATTCAAGAAGGGTGTCTGCCAAAAATTATTATTTTACCAACTTATTAATTTTAAGTTAAATTGTGCTTTGTTGGTATAGTGTCTGCAAGAATGTTAAAATGTTCAGTGTTCAATATTTTAAAATTGTTGTTTTGTATTTTGTATTTATTTTGAAAAGCAAGACAAAACAGTAAAAAGCACATTTTGGCTTTTTAATTTATGCAATGGTGAAAAACAAATTGCCAACATACCATGGAAAAAAAACTTGAAAAACCATGTTCGGTATTCGGCCTTTCACCCAGTGTTTAATTTTGTTCGGTTTTGGCTTCGGCCAAGAATTTTGATTTCGGTGCATCCCTATTTATATTGTATTTATTTACAGAGGTATATTATTGTCACACTTCACACTTCTCTAGTAAGTTTAGTCTGTTTCTGAAGACAGTAGCGCAAATCCGTGAATGAATGTTCCGAAGTGAAAAACTTCAACGGAATAAAGTTGAATGGAATTTAATTAAAGTTGAATAAACTTCAACTTTACTGTTCAGTGCACTGATGTCAGACTCATTTTGTATAATAAAGTTTGTTAAATTGATAAATGCCCTGCCTCCATTACGTATCTCTGTCACGTCATTATAAGTGTTTGATCACCACATTTGAGTGATCATTGCAAAAAATGTGTTTATGTATATATATTCTGTTTATGTATATACTGTATTCTATATACAGTACCAGTCAAATGTTTGGACACACGAATGTGAAAGTGTCCAAACTTTTGACTGATACTGTACAATAATATACACAAAGAATATCGGCCGATATATCGATATCGGCCTTTTTTTACTCCCTAATATCGGTATCGTATTCGCCCCAAAAAAAAACATATTGGTCGGGCTCTACTACCGAGTTCACATTAAATCAATCGGTGCCAAATTTCAGAACCGGAGAACGCATCTGGGCACATACGCTACAGAGAGAGAAAGAGAGACCCTGTGATGTGATGTCACCCCTGCAACTCGTTCAAACAACACACAGGGCAAGCCGAAATGTTCTGAAGTATGGTTACATTTCTAGGGCCATATGGTTTGGTCGAACCGGTTCACCAAATTGGACTGAATCGTACAGTTCGCATCTCGAGTCGGCACTGATCCACAATTTTCTAAAGTTTTTCACTTTCAGACATGCCTTACAGTCCTACGACTCTAAATAAACCAATATCCCGGAGTATTCATTACTCCTGTAACTCCAGCAGCACTGAAAAACAAGCTGTGCAGACAGAGAACCGATGAGCATGAACAGATATACTGAGCATGCGTGTACTACCAAACGAACGGTACTGCTACAGCGGTTCTCGAGTCAACAGTTCTCGAATAACCAGTACACTGAACCGAGTACTAGAGATGCACCGATTGCAATTTTCTTGGCCGATTCCGATTTCTGATTTTTTGGAAGTGTGACCTGCCGATACCGATTTTTGCCGCTTCTGATTTTCTTTCCAAGATATATAATTGACAGCGTACACAAACAAAAATCTATGCAAATTTCAATGCTAAAATTATTTACATAATAAAATAAATCATTAAACACTACAATTCCCCCAATCTGATCTAAGTTATAGATTTTCTCTCACTTAAACAACTCTCAAAATAAAGTGCTCTGTGACTGGAAAGAGGAAGAAATAGTTAACTTAAAATGAATTGCTGTATGTAACAAAACAGATGTCATTTCCCACTATGTTTATAAATGGTAATTTTTTTCTGCTAACCTTATTAAATGTGTCATCTTTCACATCAAATTCTTACTTTGTTTCAGTTAATTCAGTTAGAATAATAAGAACCTAAATCATATTTTCTACCGCCGTATGCATCTATACATTTCTGTGAGTTACTTTGTGTGTGCTGTCTCTCTCACACACTCACTCAGGCTGTGTAAGCCTCATCTGGCACGGTATCAGTCGCCATTTACACTGAATGCAATTAAAATTAGAATAATTTTCACGCGAAACGACATGTTTACACGCGACTGAGTGTGCGTGCGGCTGTGACGTCAATGCCGGCGCCGCTGGCAATAAAAGGATCGGCTCGGCATCGGCAAGATGTGAGACTGACCAGCCGGTCAACGATCCGGGCCGGTTATGTGAAAAATCGGCCGATTCCGATCACTGGCCTGTCAATCAGTGCATCTCTACCGAGAACCGTTTCTTTCGGACACATTCGACATTTCGGACACGTTCGATATACTGAGAACCGATGAGCTGGAAATTGAGCATGTGTGCAGTACCGAACGGTACAGCGGGTCTCGAGTCAACAGTTCTCAAATCACCAGTACACTGAACCTTTCAGACACGTTCGAGAACCGTTTCTTTCGGACATGTTCGACATACTGGGAACCGATGAGCTGGAGATACGCAGCATGCGTGAAGCTAAAACTGATGCTGTGCTGATATTATGAGCGCGAGTGAACCGAGGACTTGAATGAGGGGGCAAATTTGATGGAATGAAGTTTATTTAACAGATAAAACTTACTGGAAAGTGCAAATGCAACTATATTACAACAACATTTTAACATGATGAACATGCTGTTCAGTCAAAACATGTAAATGAATATTAATATTTACTATTGTGTATGCACGTTATATTATAAGCTTCATGAGATGGATTTCTGTACAGTTAAGGTTCTGTTACAGTTTCTGTAAAAAGTTGATGAAGACTTCTTTCTTCATATCTGACATCCACATTTACGTATCAGTGCCAGTATTGGGTGCTTTTGCGAAACGTAAATGTAAGAAACTTATCCAAGATGATGATGACGATGGTTATTACTACTTATCATAAGTTATGATTACAAATTACTTTATTTGAATGTGTTTGAATGTATTTTAATTTGCTGGGATGATAGAATTGACGTCATTATGTGATGACGTAAAAGAACCGGTGAACCGGTTCATTGAAACGAACTGTCCGAAAGAACCGTTCGCGGAAAAGAACCGGACTGCCCATCACTAGTATAAATACTACACAAATACTGAAGCATGCGTGAAGCTCGCGGTGATTTTCGGCCTCTGCATCTCACTATATGACGGCATGAACACAAAAACGTAATCTCCAGAGCTGCTGTGAGAGTCACTTCGTAAGAATTTTTCTGTTTCATTTGAGAAAACTAGCATCATCATAGTGTATACACTAGAGGTCGACCGATATATATCGGTCGGCCGATATATCGGGCCGATATTTGTCATTTTTTAATATATTGGCATCGGCCGATATCCGTGTTCAGTAGCGCCATTATTATTAGTGTGACATTTTAGCATGCAAATGAAGGGGAAAACTTCAAGATATCGGCCCTAAAAATCGGCAGCACATATCGGCCATTGGCTGACCCTGACCTCTAAACATCGGCATCGGTTATAGAAAAACCCATATCGGTCGATCTCTAGTATACACACAGAAACTTCATGGCAACCCGTCAAAATAAAAGTACGGTTTAACAGAAATATATTACTCTGTATTACTTTTGTACAGTATATTGCACATCTTTGAATATTCAATTTTCTATCAAATTTAAATAAAACAATGAAATGATAAAAATTAATTACAACCAGATTAATCACTTAATTGTAGAAAAAAAAAACAATTATTAGCCTATTAAAAATGTTTTAAAGGAATAATCACACAATTTTTCTTCCATGTATTAATTTTAACAGTAAACCTCAGTTTGTTTGCTAAAAAATAAAAGGGTTTAATTTTCATTTGATTTAAAATAAATGTTTAATACCTTCATAGAAAGAAAAAGTTTGTAGTCTATTGTTCAAAATGTTGGAATTGAGACTTTTGGACTTATTTTTTAAATGAAATAAATGTTTAAAATATAAAATTGTGTAAAATGTGTAAAATACCGAAAAAGGTACCGGCACCGAAATTCAGGTACTGATACTGGTACCATACCGGTTAAAATGTGAACGGTACCCAACCCTACCCTTTACCCTCTCTCGCTACATCAAAAGCCTAGCGTGCGTCTGCTGCAGCTAACAGCTGTTGCTTACCAGTTGCGCTCAAGGCTAATTTTGTTTGATGCTTCGATTCGTGCAGTGCCTTACGTGCAAAGCTAAGTGTATTTGTGTCTTTGGTCAATATGAAAGGAAGATGGCACTTGTTTTGTTCTTAGATGTAGCTGGTGTGCCATCTGCTTTTAAAGATCAAATGAAATCTCACAGCAGTAGCGTGGAAAATCAAGGTAAGTGGTTTCTCAGGGACTTGCGTAGTGAACGGGATAAGCTAAATCCTGAAGTAGGGATTGCGTCTGCATACGCAGCCCAGCCTTTTGCAAGTTCACCATTACATAACTGCACCGTTACTACTGCCAAACAAACAAGTAAAAGAAAAAATGCTTAGTAAACCTGGGCATGAGAGATTAAAGGTTAGTTCAATCGTATATACAGCAAAAGTCGACTGAAAGGACACATGTGAAAAATCAAATCAGTTACAAAAAGTCTCTTTGACTTTGTCTTTTTAAAGAAGACGAGGTGTAATTGAACTCCCTGACATGATTTGCAAAGGAAAAATGCATATTATAAAGGCCTGGCCAACATTCTGTCCTCCTAAATAGAAGTTAACTAAATAAAGCAATAATACACAGTTAAAATAACAGCAAATAAATCACACAATGGAAAAATCAGTGACAACAACAGCCCTCATGAGGGGGGAAAAAAACACGTTGTCTCTTTGCAAATGGATTTGTTGTGGATAGCAAGCCTGCAACACTCATAAACACACTCTCTTACTTTGTCTTTCACTCTCTCTCTTTGCCAGTAATCTCTCTCTCTGTGTGAGAAAAACGGCCTCTAAATTTAGCATCAGATTTATCATGCGGTAGCAAAGGCTTCAGCTAACCAGAGGGTGGAGCCTCTGAGGGGGGTGTCCGTCACTAGTCACATTCGGAGCCAATAAAAAAGGCCTGGGCCTGACAGCCGTACACACACTGCAGCTAATAGATGCTCCTGCTTCCCTGACCTGTCACGCGGGATAACCCACAGAGATCCGGATGAGCATATTAATACCTTTTTTAGGGGTGCTCCGATCAGGATTTTTGAGGCTGATCACCGATCACAAAAAGCAGTATCTGCCGATACGATCACCGATACCGATCTTTTTAAAGCCTTCTTTTTATCATGTAGAATTATTTATAGTGATGATCCAATCACGATTTTTAGACATGTATTCAGGGCCTGAATTTCATTTTTGAAAATGAATTCCCCTCTTAGTTGAATCTTGAGTGGGGATTTTTTTAATTTGAGGCAATTTGAGGCATTTTTTTAGACATTTTTCAAAAAAATATTTATCTCATCTAAATGTTTGATCATGCACTACATTTTTGTTTTGACAATCGTGCAATTGTGACAATAGCTTACACACAGCACAAGCCTTATTTCGTGAGCTGTAAGTGAGGAAGTGTTACACCAGGTTCGCACATACTCCGTTTGCAGTGCGTATGCAGTCCATGTGTGCTATGTAACTCGCTGTGCAATTTCATAGACAAAATAAATTTTTCATAGACGTGTTTAAAACGCAATAAATTTAAGAAACACATTATCCAATGCTCTTTACTTTTGCATTTACTTTTGCACTTCTAGATTGATTTATTAAGTTGCTCAAGCAAGTGGCAAAACTTTTAAACTACTTTTCTTACATTATCACAAACATTCTAAATTAAAACTTACCATTGACAGAAACAGTCAGCTCTACTGCCTTTTCTTTTGCATGTAATTCTTTATTACAAGCAATCCTGCGGTTCATAAAGAACTTTGTTTTACTACCTCTACAAGTGCCATCTATTATTGCCTTGTTTATCTAAAAGTAGGCCTGCACGATTAATCGAAATTAAATCGCAAAGGTGATAAATCGCGATTAGGCAGAAGCTGCGATTGCCATGTGTATCTTTCAGTGAAGCACGGTTCTGTGATCAGCAGTAAATCTCCATCCGAAGGCCAGAGGGCGCTCTCGCGCAGAAACTCCAAATACGCCCCACAGAAGAAACACAGGAAATGCCTATAGCGGGTTGCTGAATAAACAGATGATTTAACTGCTTTCATTAATTCAGCGTGACTAATAAACACACGACAACGACAATATATGGTTTATCTGAGTTCGTCTTATTATAATTTTTATTATAATAAAGTATATAATAATGCAGACATAGACTTTATCACTGCTTAGAATACTATGAAATATGTTGCGTGCCTTATTCGTTGTAAGAAGCTACATCATCTCACAGAAGGATTTATTTCAAACACTCGACTGACGTTATGAAGTGAGTTTGGAGTAAAAACATGTTATTAAATGTGGTATTTTCACGTGCTTTCAGATGGAGCAGCATTTACTACACTGAGCCATAGTTCACTGACAAGCTACGCAAACAGCTTTCATAATCTCAGAACGATTTCTTCGATTTCGATTTCTTCGATCGCGCGATTATGAACGCGATTTTGCGTAGCTTGTCAGTGAACTATGGCTCTGTGTAGTAAACGCTGCTCCATCTGAAAGCACGTGCTGGAGATTTACTACTAATCACAGAACCGGCTTTACTGACAAGATACGCATGACAATCACATCCGATTAATCGTGCAGCCCTATCTAAAAGTGCTCTTTTCCTTTAAACCTAGCCAAAAAGCCATAGCCTATGTGTTGACTGTGAAACACAGTAGAATTTAATTATATGCATTTATGGTGTAATTACTACATTTTGTGTCAATTCATGTTCATATTTACCACAAACAATGCGCTGTTACTTTAATTCACCACGTGCAGCGGAAACTATCTCTGCACTGCTGCAGACGCACCGCTCCTGGAACGAACTGCTGGACCGCAAACCGTGTGCAGTGTGAACGCTTTAATTCGTTAACATGAGCATGGAAAAAATACGCACCACATACGCACTGCAAACGGAGTAATGTAAACCTGACGTTATGTGCGTGCGCTTTGAGTGTGCAAACATCCCAAAGTGATTATCGACCGATAGTGATCGGTAGCCAATCAATCAGAGCACCCCTAACCTTTTTGTACCTTTGCAGAACAAAATAGGGACCTCACTAAGGTCCTCTATGGCACTGGTTTTAAACTCCTAAAAAGGGTCACCAGTTTGGGTTGTCAACAATTGCTAATTAAAAATAATAAAACTAAACTAACCCTATATTTAATCATAGTTCAGATGGTAACAAACATATTTAAAAGCAAGGAGAAAATGGAAAAATTGGTGTACATCTAATAAAAATAGTACAGACAGTATATCTGTCACTTGGTAAAAACTAGCCAAATTACACAAATATCAACATGGACCAGTTTCTTGGCATGTCCTTATCCTCAAAAACCATGGACAAAATTACGGAAGGTAAAAGGAAATATGACTTTATACAGATTCCCTCAAAAGAGGATAAACTAATTTGAGCAGACCACAATCTGTTTTGTGGTGAATTACTGGCTTGAGCATGAAGCTATTGAAATTCCAGAGACATTTAGAAACCAAAATAGTAAATTTTCCAATTGAGCAATTTTAAATGTTAATAATTTCACAATTTGTAGGGCCTTTGCAGTTCATGGCAACATCGACACTTAATTTCAATAACATTACATCTGTATAATAAACCATTTTGATATTGTGTTGGGTTGCCATCTGATGTCCTGACACATAACCAATTCTCTAAGGTACAAATTTTGTCATCCCTGTAAATTCTAGTGGTTTGTGCACTGTATGTGTGTGGAAAAGATGGAGAGTGACGAAAAGACATCGAAAGAGGGCAATCTAAAAGTTCCTGAGAGGAATGTAAAAAAAGGTGCCCTTGCAGTAGGATGCTAAAAACTGAGCGAAAAAGGGGGAGAAATTAAAAGAAAAAGAAAAGAAAACATATCAGCCACCTGGTCAGATAAGTGGCCGAGCTGTGTGGAGGAGAGGAGCTGAGCACTGCAGTGAACTGAAGGACAATCATTGAACAAGGACATACACACGGCGGGTCAGAGGAGCTTCAACGAGTCAAACAGCACAGTGCTGATTGCACAGACTGCTCATTTCACAAACACCCTGAGAGAAGCGGACAGTGAACGAGGCGAGCACAGCTTCCACAGAGTCAGAAATGTCAATATCCGACAAGTCAAAGAAGTAACAACGCAGGGAGAAAAAATGGGTTTGACTGCAGTCTGCGCATCAAGGTCAAAAACATGCAGTATGCTTTTCCTGGTGGAAAATTTGAAATGTATGATATACAGGACCACACTGGTTATCAGCAGATACTAGTTACTTATTTAAATGTATTGGTATCATACCATCAGGTCTGGGTAAAAATTTTCATTTTTGGAATCTACAGAGTGGTGTCAAGTATCAACATATATCTGTTAAATAAATGGCAAACATTTTAACAAAATTATTTTGCATAATTGTTGTAGCATGACTAAGAGAAAATTTTAAGCAAAATTTTGACTGATCAAATCAAATGCTTATAAATCTACATCAAATCAATGTTGCAATAACAAAAATGACCTAAAGACTACCACATTGATATAACATAAAAACTACAGAGTGATTTTTTTTTTTAAACAAAAATAGTACAGATTTTTAACATGGATTCTTCTATATTGGCCAAAATGTGTGCATCCCTACAGACAGCACAATAAACAGGCTGTTAAAATGGATAGTGATTACATACCAGTTGCAAAGCTCCTACCCTCCATGCAGCAGGCAGGTTTGTATGAGGTCTCGGACAGGGAAAGACAGCGAGAGCCAGCAGAAAGCAGCACAGAGTTCGGCTGTCAGAGGGTGGAGTGTGTGGGCTGATAGCCTCGGTGCTACATCAGTACTGTGCATAGGACACGGCAGGTAACCACAGCATCAAAGAGAAGCACGCCGCAGCGTCGACTGGGCGGATTTGGAAGCTTGTCTGCTCCTACAAGGGCTCTGGCAGACTTGGCAGACTTCCACTCTGGGAGAAACCCTAAATGAAAGCTCTGGGATGCTTCGTACGGAGTTTGTCACAGTGTAATAACCTGTCTGCGCTGTTGACATGCTTCCAGGCCTGACAGCCCAAGGCAAAGTCAAAGCTGGCCTGAAGTAATACCATATTGTCTTATTTTTCAAGACTTTTATCAAAATCGAATAAAACTAAGGGCTGAGAAAGCAAATGTAATGAAGTCAGCAATGTGTGCAATCTGTGCCTCAAAATCTACAGATTTCTAAGCACAAGAACAGGCAAGGAATGACAAATTAATCAGAACACCCTTTTTACACCTGGTATTAATATCCATTGTGCAAGATCAGCACTAAATTTGTAAATATGTAATACAAGAATGCTGATTTAAACATGATATATATGATAATTACAGAACTTAATTCAAAGACAGTAAAATAAAACAATTACCTTTATTTTCATTAATTTCATTTTTAACTAAATATATATATTATATAAGGGATGTGCGGGTCTAGTCGACTAGTCGACTAAACGGTACAGCTCCTACTAGTCGACACTGAAAACAATAGTCAATTACACGACAGAAAGAAAAAAAAAAGACAAACAGGATTTTATCATTCACATTACCATTATTTTAACATTGCATTTAAAGCATTTTAAATAACGAGTTAAAATAAAACGTTTGAAAAATAATACATTATTTTTAAAAGTTTATCTGGGCGGAAACTACATTTTTACCTCAGACCTCACATGCGTTTTCTTCGTGTCAGTTGCGGCAAGTTCAAAAATGACCATGCGAAAGATGAGAAGGTGTGGGATTATTTTGAATTAGAAGGAAAATGGAAAAGTTTTGAGTAAACTGTGTAATGTCAAATTGTCTTACAATAACTCTACTGGAGCGATGCGTAATCATATTCAATACAGGCACGTAGGCGTTGGAGGCTGGCCAAAGCCAGCAAATGTCAATCACGTCATTCACTACAACCCGTCGGTGCTGCGATCCCATCCGCGCCATCTATTCCTCTAACGAACACCCACTTCGGTGGTGGTGCGTGATGTCCAGGCGCTTTTTGAAACTATCGGCTTGCTTTTCGTTATCTCTGCGTGCCTGCGACTTCAGTTCCTGCCGAGCGCGTTTTTTCAAGTGCAGGAATTTTATTGTTAATCGCCTCAGGTCCTGTCTTTCACCAGACCACGTTGATCATTTCACTGAACAAATAAATTTACCCCGTTTGTATCTGCAAGGCGTCCGTTACACATTTTCCCTGTGTGTTAATGTCAGTATTTATGACTGTTGAATGCCTGACTTGTGTCACAGATCGGCCAGACTCTATGTATGGGATTCTTTTGATTAAATATTTCTCGTAAGTATAGATGCGTTTTTACATTTTATTATTTTAGAAAACTTTAGTTATGCTCCATCTAAAGCTAATAAATCAACTAGATGTTTTTGATCTTTGATCTAAGTACAGTTATGTGAGTCTAGAATGTTTACGCTGCACTAAACTTTGACGAACAACACTCCGATCCGCAAACAAACAGATGAAGAAGAGGAGGATGATGATGGTCCAGCACATACAAGGAGAAGGTTTGTAGTTTTAGTTTCCACGTTCTTATTTTTATGAATGTAACTGAATGTAATTACTCAAGGATGTTAGAGTGAAGAGGATTTGTTTGTCCTATTAGTATTATAATTCTATAGAAGAATGTTCTTTTCAAATAATCTCAGTTAACTAAATATATAAGCTAGTTGCAGTGATTTTTATGATGACAATTCACTGCAATCAAATTTATATGCATCAATATGTCTTCGATCATTTGCAGTAGCTGTGTCCTGCTTTTACAGTTGCTATGTAAGCAGACTTATATGTACAGGTGCTCACCACTGCCAAAACGCATGTAACTGACTACAACAAAACACAGAATCACAGTTTTGCTGTGATCATTATTCAGGTTTCACTTAGCATGTAGAGACACACATGAATAACATAATATTTCTCTCAAATGTGCCACAGATGTCTTTTAACAATGTTTTGTAGTACCCGAGAGAAGTGTCATCGCAGAAGAAATGGCAGAAGTTCCTCAGCTGTGAAATTCACAGCGTTTTATTATAATAGTGTTCTCATTATAATGTTATTAATATGACAGTCCCAGTCATAGTTATTAATATTCTACATTGTTGTTTGTACTGCTCATAGTACAAGAGATAATCACCGTAGTGGCTACTACAATGAAGCGCTTTACTGCAGCGTAACTCAACCAAATGCATCTTATACGAGATAAATAATATATACATGATATATATATATATATATATATATATAAACTGGCTGAAATGTTTTGAAATCACTTGTACCCTACCTGATCGGAAAAATCCAGTCTTTCACGGTGTCATTTTGAGTCTTGTTAAAGTTTTAAATCCCTGCCACCAAGATACTCGTCTGTCGGTCACGGATTATGGAAAGTGAAACTTAAATCTATAGGGGTGGTTGGATTTATTCACGCATGTTAAAATATTTATTTAAAGCTTCTTCTTTTCAGATTCTTATTTGCAGCATTATCATAATAGGCTGTATATTAGGGTGAAAATCAGTAGTTCTATGTGAAATCAGACATTTGAGCACCCCAAAATATAGTCAAAACGACATGATTATAACACCTCTGCGAATATTTGACTGTGAGATTGGTAGTCGAATCAGGCTCCTCCCATCTTTGACTATTTGGGGTTACCGCTAGTGGTCACTGTACACAATTTAAAATATCTGCAAGTGCAAGTTTTGCACTGGTGTTAGAAAGGGTCAAAAAATTTATTTGGTCTTTAGCTGCGAGGCAGAACACAACACCCTTTTGTGTTATTGCTACTCTTTCTACTCAGTTAATGTCACGGTGCGACTGGGAGAGAAATATCACCTAAGAAAAATCATGTGTTCATAGAACTGGCACCAAGCCACTGTATACAACAGCAGCTACACAGAAAATGAACTTTTTACTTAACTTTCATACAGTTACAAAAGAAAAAACTAAGTGAATTGCTATTGATTAGGGCCATTTGTGAAAGGCCTGTGTGTATCAGTTTACTTCTGAATAGGCAGAGAGCCTGAACAAATCAGGAAGGAAGAACAACACAACAGCCAACACAAATATTTGCTGCCATTTTCCACGAAAAAGGGTGCAAAATAGAGCTAGAAAGTCTTTAAAAAAATGTAAGTATGAGCGAAAATTGTGTGAACGGAAGCATGAAATGAATGATTTTTCCTTCAACAAATGCCCAGTAAAAGGTGCTTACACTAATTGTAAAAACCAAAACAGAAAAATATTCACATTTGGCACCCTCATCCTTTCTGCACATCTGACATAAAAACAAGTTCAACCACAGACACCTTTAGATTCAATGTATCTTGTATCTTGACCCCTGTCTCAGTCTATTCTCTGTTGTTTTGGCTCGATGTGAGACGTGTTGCCATACTCTCTAGAACAGGATTCAATTAGATCCCTCACATCCTGCTAATCAAAACAAATCAAAGGAAAAGCACCATGTTCTCCGAGCCATGCTAATTGAGAGATGTGTCTTTTTGAGAAAGGAAGTCTGGGCTGGTGGGCTGGTGGGGGGTGGGGGGGGTCTTGGGAACGATTGCAGTGAGTGGTGAGGTTTTAAAGGGGTTTTGTCAATGGCCATGTCCAGAAGAGCTTGTTTCCTTCCCTTTCCTGCATGCCTGTTCTCCTCATTAGTGTCACTCAACAGCAGTTAGTGCTGGGCCGGCCACAGCGATACTGAGTTCTCCTCTATAGTTCTCAAGCATGTGAATGCACCAGCCATGCTCTCAGTCAACAGGCTTCACAAAAGGGGAAGACAGGGCTCTCAAAGATTCCTCAGAGAAAAAGAACATGCAAAAATGGCATATTCGACATTATCAGGTGACCAAGGCAGAGTGTATGTAAGGTTGGTCCACAGTCGGTTTCCCCTCCTCAAATGCAACCATATCAATGAGAAGGGAAAAGCTGATCAGTGGCCTCGGCTAATGCAATTTTTTTCTTTTTTTAATGAACTCGTTCTTTAAAAAAAGAAAATAAATTAATACTTTTATTTAGCAAGGATGCATCAAATTAAAAGGACACTAAGGACATTTAAAACATTACAAAAGATTTATATTTCAAACACTGTAAATGCTGTTCATTTAAACTCATCAATATAAACCCTTAAAAAAAGTATCCTGATTCCCATAAAAATATTAAGCAGCAAAACTGTTTTCAACATTGATAATATTATTGTTATTAAATCGGAATGTTACAATATTATATAATGATAGCAAAACTCTCTCAATATTATTATGGTCACATGACGATATGAAATGATAGGTCTTCCAGGCAAAAAGTGTAGTTTTTAAAATATATTTAAACTTCTTTTTCTAACATAAAAGATCTTTAAAGTTGTGTTTTGGGCCATTATGCTTTGGCACAGTATCTGTCAAACGAACTAAAACCAAAAGCACAATATGGCTTAATCCCTTTATCAAGTCTGATTTCGCTACACCTTTCAAAGCGAAGCGCATACACTGTTGAGGCGATCAGCTCGTGATCAGTGTTTTCCACGGCTCGATTCACAGTGAATGAATGCAGTGAACTCGTTTATTGGACGTCCTGTGAGTTTAGCTGTGATGTGCATTTTCTTTCTTTCTTTTTCACTTTTTTTTTTTGTTGTTGTTCCTTGCATCAAAACGTTTCATGGAACTTCCATGCAATGTTTACATCAAGCCACACTGAAATCTACCTACAACAGATTTAACCAAGGCCCTTTTATCAAATCTGTTTTCTCAGCCCACGAGGAAAATTCAAAAGAGAGAAGGGGCTGCTTTGCCAAGCTGTCAGCAAAGAACCATGGTGGCGGAAATGAAACAGGCGATCAACGGAGCCCATGAAGCTGGATTGAGCAGTGCGTTAGCTGGGCTTTTTAATTGGCACCGGGGTTGTTTGGAGTCAGTGGGCTCTCGGTGCCACTCTTCTCTCCCAGAGAGCGAGAAAACGTTCGCCGAGAGGTGGTTTCGGCACTTCACACGGCACCACCTTTTGGACTTCATTAAAAACTTGGCCTGGAGTTTTCACACTTAGTCATGTGCCTCTCCCCGAGAGCCCGCGCCACAGGACCCGACAGCTTCGCTGTTTCGCAGTACACTAGGTGCAAATATTTTTACAGACTCAAAAACTGACAAAGAGAGCAAGAAGGAGGGAAGGAGAGTGAGAGGAAAACAGCACCATACAATGTAGGATGGAAAGGAAATAAAAAAAAAATACAAGAGTAAACTCAATTTCAGCTCCGACAAGCGCTCTCTCGCTCTTCTGCCAGTCCCGTGCTAGGCGGTTTGCGGGAAATGAGAGAACTGGGAATGTAGCTTTTGCTCAGGCATTGTTTTGACAGCACTTAAATGCCAGGACATCTCCACTCAGGCTGGTTGCGTGTTGTGTTGCTGGAGCTGAAGGATCGCATTATGTTGTGTGCTGGGCCTTTTAACATGGCTGTACTTCAAGCATAGCTCCCATTTTGTAGATAATATCACTCATTAGACTGATTATAGTCACTGGCTTGGCAAAGATTGGTGAGACCCCTGTGAAATCAAGTTTAAGGACCCGAAGGTGACTGCTCTGAGCTTTGAATGCAAACTCATTATGCAGTGTCTAACAGTGTTTTGAACTAGTGTCAGCAAAAAATGACACAATCTTTTAATGGCAGAAAAACCAGAGGCTGGCAGCCAGAGGCAGGGAACGAAAGCCCAGGGGGCAGATTCGGCTGGTAATGTCCACACTCAAGATTTGGACTTGCATATACACAGCCATTCAAACTAGTTCCCCTAACCTACTAAGTGTCCCAAAAGACACTCAGTCGGACAAAACTTTTGACCGATTCGAAATGAATACAATATAACATCCTTTAACCAGACAGCAAATATTAGTGGTAACAATTTTTAACTAGATTGAAAAGTTTGTAGACAAACTTTAAGTTGGCTTGAAAAAGCCTAGCTAGAAAGTTTTAAAAAGTTTTAAAAGATTGCAGTCTGAAAGTTTTCAGTAGTTTGAAAGTTAAAATAGTTTTAAAGATTAAAGTTTGAATGTTTTCAAGGCAATACATTCTATCAGAAAAACATAGGTATAAAACATATTGCTAGGGTACCTGGGGTGGTTGCTAGGCTGTTTCTAGCATGTTGTTAGCAAAATTAGCAAGTTACTAACATGTTGCAAGCATGATTCTAGCATGATTAGCATGTTACTAGCATTATGCTAGCAAGTTTCTAACATGTTTAACAAGTTGTTAGCATGTTTCTAGCATGATTATCAAGTTACTAGCATTTGGTTAGCATGATTAGTAAGTTACTAGCATGTTGCTAGCATGATTAGCATGTTACTAGCATGTTGTTAGCATGATTAGCATGTTACTAGCATGGTGTTAGCATTTTGTTTGCATGATTAGCAAGTTACTAGCAAGTTACTAGCATGATTAGCAAATTACTAGCATGTTGTTAGCATGATTAGTAAGTTACTAACATGTTGTTAACATGATTAGCATGTTACTAGCATGGTGTTGGCATATTGTTTGCATGATTAGCAAAGTTAATAGCATGTTTCTAGCATGATTAGCAAGTTACTAGCATGTTGCTAGCATTATTCTAACATGATTAGCATGTTACTAGCATGATTCTAGCATGATTAACATGTTAGTAGCATTATGCAAGCAAGTTTCTAACATGTTTAACAAGTTGTTAGCATTATTAGTAAGGTACTAGCATGTTGTTAACATGATTATCAAGTTAATAGCATGTTGCTAATATGATTCTTGCATGATTAGCATGATGTTAATATGTTTCTAACATGTTTAACAAGTTGCTGGCATGTTTCTAGCATGATTAGCATGGTGTTAGCATTTTGTTAGCATGATTAGCAAGTTTACTAGCATGTTGCTAGCAGGAAGGCAATCAGGAGAGCATTGGTATCTACCATTATTCTATTCCATTATACCATTAATCATGCATTATTCTAGCATGATTAGCATGTTAGTAGCATGATGCTAGCAAGAAGGCAATCAGAAAGTCGTGGCCTAATGGTTAGAGAGTCGGACTCGTAACCCAAAGGTTCCCAGCTGTCCCTGCCTGCCAGCATGGTGGTGTAAACAGAATGGGTCACGTGACGTCCGGAGCTCTATACATGTAACACAAACACTATAAAATAAAATGTTCCACATTAATGTTTGTCATTGTTATTAATGATATGATAAAGTGTTACCAGTGTTGAAGAACATGCAGGGCTGCTAAAATACCATTACATAAAATACTTACCGGAAACTAATCATTTAACTAAATATTTTAATAGCATGGCAGTAGTCAGTAGCTCATATGCAAAGGCACTTGCCTTATCTCTCATATGAAGCATTACCAGACTCAAAAAAAAAAAAAGATTTGCCAGTTCACTAGAACCCCTGTACAGAATTATCCATCTTATTTTCTAACAGTATACAAAATACCATTACAATAATTACACAAATTAAATTATGTAAATACATTTTCAAAATAGTAACTTGACTGTAATTGAACTACTTTAAATAAAGGAGACAAGCTACAGTTCCCCAACACTTATCTAGTTATTTGCAACTATATGAATTTTCAAAATTTGTCCTCTAA
The DNA here is from genome assembly GCF_001515645.1 of Sinocyclocheilus grahami. Lineage (NCBI taxonomy): Eukaryota > Metazoa > Chordata > Actinopteri > Cypriniformes > Cyprinidae > Sinocyclocheilus > Sinocyclocheilus grahami. The sequence continues at coordinate 3,077,575 of NW_015505185.1, read as the reverse complement.
TCAGTGAGCCTACCGAAGGACATAAATAGCTTTGAAATTAATTATTTGGGAATGTAACGCTTTGTACACAAATGTCTTGAAGATAAATACAAGCTTGCTAAATTAGCTACTGGCGATGGAGCAGCCTCCAAACATGATCAATGAGAAAGGACAAGAATCAGCAGCAAACAAATGGCCCATCACATACAGATGATCATCCATCACCTTACTGCACCTAGAGGCTTGTTAAAACCGCACTACAGCAGCTGGTGAAGCGTCAGTAACTTGATTGGAAGGATTATGCAGCCTTAGGGTTGATGAAAATAACAGTTTTCTCGGAGGGCGATATCAGACCTGCGAAAATCCATTCGCTTCCAAAAGTGGCCTCAATCCCAATATCAATTAAAATCTTGTCGGGACATGCAGAGCCGTGTTGGGGAAAAGTAGTGTGAAACAACAAGCCCAATCACAAATACGGCGAAAAAAGCAATCTCGCCCTCTGCCTGTGGTAAACTTCTTCGCTGTTTAACACAATCATTGCAAAAACAAATCCCCACTCCTTTTTAGTGCTTTTGTAGGGAGATAAAAAACTGCTCTATCATCGCATGGCGAGGACAGAATGGCTATTCAGAGGGCTGATCTTTTGTTTCCTTAGTATTCCATTTGGATCTTCGTGTTTATCCACTGCTGGTTTGCTCTTAAATCTAAGTGTAGGGTCGGATAGGGTAATGAAACTGAATGGACCTAACTATTGGCAACTTCCGATGGCGCAATAATGCCTAGCCTATTGACAGGACATGAGAATAATAATGTATTTGCATTAAAGGTATTATTTGTCAATGCGCCTGGCTTTGAGCAAACATCCACAGGGCTGCAGTCTAACTGCTACTGGAGCCTGGCCGCATTAATACGACTATTCATCCCGTGTCCAACTCAAGCCAAGAAACAGCATTAGGCCCGGGGCCCTGCGGCCTGCATTTGGACCGGCCTCGCTGGCATGTGTATGTGCGTGAGAGCGAGAAAGAGAGTGCACCTTTTCTCCTCCAATGAGCTCTGGATGAAGCAAAAAAGTTCTTTATATCAATTAGCCAGACAAGTGTGCAATGGACACCTGTCACCCCACGAGCCCTCCTCCCCAGCCTGCTCTGATCAAGGACCGTCTGCCATCCTGTTCTGCATCCATTCTAAAAGAAAACATCTAGGCTGATCTCAGATCGGTGCACCTTTCCTCTTGGGTGAAAGTGCTGGTGGCCCGTAGCTGAGCCAGGGGGGCTGTCCCAGCTCTGCCTGAGAGGCCAAGCAACGGCTGCATGGCAGACACAAAATCTGGGGCACAGACCATCTGGCTGACAGTGCAGTCTGAAGTGAAGAGGCTGTCGGACGTTTGTTGCCAGCATGGCTCGCAGAAGCAGGACATTAGATACCATAAAAACACACACACACACACACACACTCGGCTATACAAAGAAAATGTTCTTGTTGAGACAAGATTCAAACGAGGGATTGAATGCTCTGAATTCCACAGCTGAGGGCAAAATTCTCCTCTAGTTCTTTTTTTTTATATATATATATATAAATATATATTAAAAAAATCCTCTCTAATGACCTTACATGCAAGCAGCGATGCTAAAAAAAGTAAGTTAATCACCACCCCACCTCATGCCCCCAAAAAGGGAAAAAAAATAAAAATACAACCTTCATGCTCAACAAGGCAGCGATAATTCTATATTTTCTCCGTGATAGTTCTTTGAGTTCATCCCCAGCCATGCTAATTAAAAAAAAATCTGAATTCCTCACATTTGAAACAATTAAACGGAATCTCCTTGTACTATGACACAGAGAAGTCATAGTTAGCCTGGAAAATAACACCAGCCAGACTGCAACAGACCATAACGTAACATCACAGCTACAACTCCAACTCAACTTTGCTCTATCAAAGGACAAATTCAGCGAAGAACATTCGCCCTCTCACACTAACAAATATGCAGCAGACTTGCAAATGTAAAGTGGCTCGGCAAGAGAGAGCAAAAGCAAACAGCTCTTACCTTGGGTTGAGCGCGTCTTGGAAAGGCAACTTTAGGATCAATCTAAATGAGACAAGAAGGAGAGAAAGAAATATGAGAAAACTGAGCTTGTGATACTGTTATGTGAAGAGGAAAATTAGAAAATATTAGAAAAAGCCGGCAATGTGCTGCGACTACTCGATAACCTTCATGGAAATTATAGCATTAATCATGATGCAATGCTCCATGTCTCATGTGTAATCTCGCCTAGTTATTACACGCTGGTTGCATGAGGCCTGTGTATGACAAAATCGAATAAAACCTTACACAGGTTAGAGCATAATTATTCGATTACAACATAAATAAACAGGTGGCATTATATAACACACCAGAGATAATTCAAAGACTCGCTGAAGAAGTGCTAGGACGAAATGGCGGGAGGTGTTTTAGTGAGCGCTGTAGATTTGCGGAGCATCAAGACAGGGCATTAGATCAATACATTCACAACCTCCTTCCCCCCTGAGGGATTAGAATTATTATGGGTGACTCTCCTCCACTGTACCACACTGCACAAGGGGTTACTGCTCGGCCTATAATGCATTTTGGCATGTGATTGGGCATAACTAGGTTTATTGGTTAGAAAAGCTGTTATTTGATTTTATTATATTACAAACGAAACATAGGTTTGCACACATCGTGATTAAGAGCATTTGTAATTTACATAAACCGCTGGTGTTCTGAACCAGCATAACGATTCATCCTGGATATTAATAATATTAACAAATTTCCCTGGAGGATAAATTAACAACATAAATACGTCAATTGCAATCAAAAAGGTTTTTTCTCTTATTGATCTCTGCATCATACATTTTTAACACCGCAAAATATGTATGATTCTAATGCTAGAAGGGAAAAAAATCATTTTAAGAGACTGTGTCATTAATGACAAACAGGTATTATTGATTTCCACTAGCTGGCTTGTTAGACTTCATATTAGTGAACATCACTTATTTATTTTAAACACTCAAATAAAGATTTTACACAGAGAAAATAAGTGAGTTTCTGGCCGACTTCCTGTTGAGAAAGATGTTTGCTTTGGTCATTTAAACATTCATAGACTAAAACAACAGTCCCTCTTTTTAGCACACAGGCCAAAAGCTTGGGCAGCCAGAGCACTAGAAGGATAGGACGGTAGATAATCATGCATGCAAGAACAAAAACAGTTCAAAGACTTGCCTCTGCACTCTCATTAAATGGAAAAATAACTCAAGGGAAAAAGATCCATTAGTGCTATATTGCTCTTGAATATACTGCATGTCTGAATGCTGTGTCACTTCTTATAAATGGTAAGAAAAAGAAAAGCAGAATTGTGAGATGTGGCAGCGTGCAAAAGGGGGAAAAAACATAATAAACATGTTTTGGTGGAATACGAAGGAGGGGGTCTCCTGGTAAATTAATTTGACCTGAACAGAATTGCAATATGTACAAAAAAAAAAACCTTTCTGGTGGTAAATGATACTGGTGTGTTATACTTTAATTCATCCAGAAAAGTGTTTAATCTAAAACAGATTGCTTTTAGTCTTTTAGGCAACAGTCTTTCAGTTGTCAATACACAATGCAATTCTCACCCTAGGCTTTCAGATTTGCAGATTACACAGCTTTTAATCAAATGTGAAACAAGTGTGTCAAGAATATCTCTGTACATGTTTTCTTTGGTCCATTTGCACTCTTCAAATGTGACAAAAAGATTGGACAGGAAATTGCAAAAAAGTGGAAAATAGAAAAGGCAATAAAAACGTAGCTGTCTGGATTGAAAGATGACACTGCAGGTACTTCTAAACTCCTAAATAAAGCAGGTACTTCATTTATTTCTAAATGAGCCAACTCATTAGTACTCAAATATTGCCAATCTGTAACATAACATCCATATAAAATGCAAATGTACAAAAGCTTATAAATATATGAATATCTATACGGGGTTTACATTTTTGGATATTACATTAAAATTGTTGCAAGTTGTAAATACATACGCAAAAATATATTTAAATCTGCAAACAGCAACAAAAAAAAAGGGGAAAAAAAGGAATAAGCCTAGGAAATAAAGGCCAAAGGAAACAGGTGGTGACGAGGTAAAGATCAAGCCTTGATCTTTTTAAAGCAGTAATATTTAATAATAGTAATATTTCTTCTATTATAGACATCAAAAGCAAGAGCTTTCAACTGCACTGGCAATTTAAATTTGTTCTTAAACCTCTACCGGTGCAACTTCCTCACAGCTCCTGGTCTCCAGTTGGAGCTGAAACCCCCGAGTCATGACACAGCCACCCCAACCCTGACGATGACATCACTACCCAGAGCTCAGTAATCCCTGCTTTAGCACCAGCCGCAGTGTCCACATGATCTCAATCGCTCTCAATCCTGGATACATCACTGCTAACGCTAGCTTTCTTTTTTTTTCCCTCAGCCATTCAAGAGCATTTGAAACGTCAAACCTTGACCCACTTTTTACTAAGAATACTAGAATTGCACATGCGTGCCATGATTATGTAATCTGAATGGCCCACTTTTGATGTCCGAATTACAAGTTTTTCGACTAGTGCAACACTGACATGTACAATGTTATATTATTTTATTAATCAGACAGAAACGTTCTCCCTCCTAAAGGCATTTCGGCTTACATCAGTCAATGCCAAACTGGCAGAGAGAGACATAATGAATAGCACACCTGTATTTCTAACAGATTTAGGGCACGGAACCAAGAGAGGTGGCGAATATTCACCTGCTGTGCTAAATTATGATTCAGAATTAATATTTGCCCAATTGCTGGATTTAAGTAAACAACCATCAGTAATCTTTATTACCCAGTAATGGGTAATAAACAGTTTAACAGGTCAATCTGCTATTGACCAAATTAGCCACCTGATCTAATCTAATCAGTGCAACTTGTCAGTGAACCTTAGTTTGGTGTTTTAAATCTTTACACACACATTATTATGATAAAATTATAATGTAAAATAAAAAAAATTCTATATTAAAATACATCCTCCCTTATTTGTATATATATTTTTTAATTATTTCAATTTATCTGGCAACTTTAATTTCTATTTGAAACAGAAAAATAATTCTAACCCCATCTTATCACAGAATTACAAATTTTTTGCCAAAACAATGCCAATAGAATGCCAATACACAGTGTTCTGGGAGAGGAGTATTAGCCACAAAATTCCTGAGGGAAGCTATGAACCTCTGTGAACACCTTTAAATAAGTCCGTCTCTTGATATGAACTTGCAGCAACATGGCATCTATTAAAATAAGTCAGTGAAGGCGGTATCTGTCCACACCCTAGCTATCCCAAATAAAAGGCTCTTTCACTCTGGACTCCTACAGGTAACTAGCAACTACATCTACAAACAGGAAAGATGGTGACTTTATACATAAAAAAGAAAATAGAATCCACATTAACTTTACTGGTACAGCGTCTGCTTATCCTGGGGTTCACTGTCACACAAAGATCTAAATGTATTTCTGCCTGGATTTAGGTTAGGTTGAATAAGGCAAACCTATTTCTTGCTGACAGAAATATACGTATGACTCAGTTTGCATATTTACATGGCCAATGTAAAATAATATAAATACACAATATTTTCCAGATATTACTCCTAATCCTAAATAAAAATGCTTTGGAAGAATCCATACTATATCAAAGGTTATAATATGTATACTATAATATAAATACAATGTTATTCAATTCAAATAAAATACAATATAAATAAAAATGTTTTAATATAAATGCTATAATATATATATATATAATAATCCTATACTCTACAGGTAAAAACTCACTTCAAAATCTTTTTGAAAATTAGAATCTTTATTTAAAAATGTACAAGAAAATCTTAGTACATACTCTAAACTTTTAGTTTACATATTACAAGCACCTTTTAAATGTCGAAGCAACAGCAAACTCCAGGCATGAATAAAACAACTGAAAAATGAATAAGAAAAATTTAAATAAATAATTAATGGCACATTGAGAAATAAATTGAATGCATGATACTTAAATGTATAATAATGGAAAACTGTGCACCAGTACACACACTAACCTGCACCACAAATAACATAGTATAAACATAAGTCTAAATATGCTATGAAAATACAAAAAGAAACAAATGTGATCAAATTAGTTTACCATGTAAATCATGCACGTAAAACATTTCTAGTCAGCAAGGTTTACAATGAACTTATGCATGCATCCAAACTACATTCTTGCCCTGAGCAACATCCGGAGTCAACATTCTGTCTGGAAAATTAAATCAGGAACAAGACAGCAAAACACTACATACACTGCAAGTCTTACGTCACAAGAGGCCCTGAACACAGCTGGAGTCACGATTGAACAACGCCGCAGGTAATTAGTTCCTTCTTGCCCCCATACCTCAAAGAGATTTAACCCTTTGTTCCCCAGTCCCGGTTTGGCAAGCAAGGGGTTAAAACCTGTTGAGGCATGTGAGGAAGATAGGACTAATTATCCAGCTACTTATTTATGTCAAGTGCCCCGCTGTTGTGTGTGTGGTACAATGACAAATGCCGCAGAAAGCCTCGACACAGGAAGGGATATGATAGGGAGACTGCGTGTCTTTTCACCACTGAATGTCACAGATACAAGCATGTTTAAACAGCACTTCACAAAACAAACGCAAATAGAAGGGAACGTACCGTCTTTGAGTCTAATTCGTGGTGAGGTTGAGCTAGGACCTTATCTACACTGGCCGCATCCACAAACGTAACGAAGCCAAATCCCCTGGAAAACAAAACAAACAAAAAACACAGACATACATTAGGAGCTGACAGCGATGCGTTACACGTGTTTGACTGGTAAGCTTGTTAACATATCCATTCTATTCTATTATTGAATGCTACATGAACTTTGATATCTATAACAATTTTAATAACGTTATCTTAGAAATATAGTGCGTCAAGGACAAAAGAGTATGGTAGGTTATACAAAAATGGAAATTCTGTCATCATGTACTCCCCCTCATGTCGTTCAAAACCCTGTATGACTTTCATTTGTCTGAGGAACATAAAAGAATGTGTAGAATGACAGCTTCAGTCACCATTCACTTTCACGTTATGGGGGGAAAACGATGCAAATAAAAGTGAATGGTGACTCAAACTGTCAGTCCCTAACAATTCCTTTTGTGTTTCACAGAATAAACAACGACAGAATTTTCATTTCCGTGTGAAATATCCCTTTAATATGTCCACCCTATTATATTATTTAGCAAGAATCTTGGTTGAGCAAGAACCAAGAACCAACTTAGCACTTGGTTGACAAAACATTTCAGATAAACTTCTGCATAACGTGTTACCTTAGAAGTAGTCAGTCAAGGACACATATGGACTTTCCACGCCACACTTAATCCTCGGTTAACGTCTTTTTAAACCCTGGGTAAAGGCCAGTTATAACCTTAGGTTAAGAAACGTTTCAAACTTGTCATTTGAAAGGTGTTCAGCAGCGCCTTTTAACCGACCGTTATGAAATTCTATCTACTACATATGTTTAGCAACAGACAACCAATCATAAACTGCTTCGGCGCTTACCTCATTAAATATTCATAAGCATTGTACAGTCGCAGAAACTTTCACGCGCCGTTTAATTTAAATGTTTGAGGGAAACAATGTATTTCTGCGGTACATTTCAGAAGATGTAAAGCATATGGAGAGGGGCTGCGTAGCGACATTTCTACTGATATTAAAACAGGTCCAATCAACGTTTTAAGTCTCATGAATATGCAAATGAAAACGCTAACGTACAGTAAGAAATCTCGCAATCTGACAGCGGAGGATTAATGACTAATCCAGGGGTAAAGTATGAACGGTGTGAAACATGGAACAAAATAACCCTGGGTTAATAATGACAATTTCAAGTGTGAAAACCCCATTAACGTGCCAACGTCGAAGATAAAAACACAAGCACCCGCATTAAGCGCTCGGTTTATTAAAGACATTTGGTTTAACACGCAGAATCCCAAATCAATGTCAAACTGTATCCTATTCACAAACACACCGATCCAGTCGCCTCAACAGCGCATAGCATCCGAATAACAGCGCAAGGGCAAAATCGCCAGTTTATATCGCTTTGAATAAAAACCTCAACGTGTTAAGGATATTTGAGAATAATTAAAAATAATAATAAACATTGTCTTTGTTTTTTACCTGGAGCGTTTTGTTGTGGGATCTCTCATCACCATACATTCTCTGATTTCTCCAAATTTACTAAAATAGTCTCTAAGGCTGTCTGTGAAACAAAACAGAAAGAAAAGAGCACACATGAGCAAAGCATTCGTGCGTTACACACCAGTTTGTAAATTAAACGCCCCCCTGGATGTCTAACAGGGGTCGAATAGAGGACTTCAAATGACGGCACATATCCCGCACAGCGCGCCACGCTGACACAATGAAAGAAACACAACACAGCCCGACAAACGCGAGCAAATGACAGCCAACCGTCGGTCTCTTACCTGGTGAAGTTTGCCAGCTGAGGCCACCGATAAACATCTTACTGTAAGGGGAAAACACAGCAGAAGTGAGTCCAGATGTCAGATCGGCCATTTTGACGTGTAACGTTAGCTAGCGACAAAAAAAGCAGAGCTAAACGCAGGCAAAGCAGAGAGGTGTGTGTTTACCGAGCCCTGGCGGGCTGTGCTCTCTAATATACATCAAACAAAGGTGTAGTAGTTGCGTGCACCCGGAAGAGCGTTTTTAAAACATGTTCACTGGAGAAAAACACACAAGGAAAAAAAGTCAAGTGCTGTCAGTATTGGCTCTGGCTTACCCCGGGTCGTGTTGCGAATCGTTAGGGCTTCCAGATGTGGCTTGGCTCCCGTCTCCCTCCATGGCTAACCCAACTATGGCCAGTAACTAACACACACACACACACTGTCAGAGCTAAGAGAATATTACTGAGCCGGGAATGCGAGCGTCACACGTGGGATCAGCTCTGCCTGGCCCCTCCCCCTCCCGTCACCCACACGGGGCGGGGCGGAGCGCAGAAGGGGCTCGTCACCTCACCCATTCCATTGACGTCATTAGCATGGCCCCGCCCACCCGGGGCTCAGCGCATGAGGATCGGATCGAATCGCGTCACTTCTATTATTGTCACATCGCCGTAGAAACACACAAGCGTAGCGCATTCACATTACACACACGTAGAACTGAAAGAAGCGAATGTAAACAAAGCTACGGAAAGTCTGTCTGAGTGATGCACTGATACATCTGAATATCACACCCAAGATCCAGAGTAGAATTAGCAGCGCAGTGATCTCTTTCTGCTCGATTTTTTTAATTGCAACCCAAGATAGAGAAATATTACATCGCAGATCATATTAATAAGCACTGATTAATTTTGAATACTTCTCCCCAAAGAGAATTCATAACTTACCTTCTGTTTGTTTTGAGTTGCTCAAACATGTCCAAAAAGCAAGCAGGGCGTAAATTAATTTGCACACAGGCTTGTGTGATTAAATCAGTGGAGGATGTCATCCCCCCCCTAAATCTTCAGGGTTTACAAATAGCTGTTTTTCTTATTATGAACTAATTATTATATTGAGAAATCACGTTTGTAAACATGCCATATCACGCGCTAATGATATAACATTACACATAATATAGAAAATGTTAAAATTGAAAACAAAAAAGTTCAAAACTTCAATGTGTTACTAGCTGTTTCTTTGTAATTGTGTGAGAAATTTCCTAGCAATTTTCAAGTGAAAACGGTTTCTACACCAATTTTTCCAGTATGCAAATATGATATCTATAAGGTGCTAAAAACTAATGGCAATAAACTCCTACACACTGACCAAAGAATACATGCCTTAAACATAAGCATATCATAAATCAATTCTCAAGCGTATGTGCAAATAGTATGTATGATTATTGTTTTCCACTGCTGTGTATACTCATATATTGACTGTAGAGAATACACCTCCTTCAGCAACACCCATCTGTCACGTTGAGACGTTAAATTGGAAATATCTGAGCTATCACACACACCACCTGAGGGTCTTTGGACCCCTCGACTTCTGCAAAATGCAGTTTCACACATCAATTAATGGTCTTAAAATGCACAAAAAGGTTAAGGGATCTTGTGCTTATTATCCACGGAGAGGGGGAAGAGCGAAAAGGAAATAGACAGAGAGATGGGCTCAATTAAGGCTGCCTGCTCAGTGGATTTTCAGTCATGCTTCAGTGATTGCTGTTTATTTCCTGCAGCTCTGTTTGAGAGAGGCTCCGCGGCCCAACGACACCTCATCATTCTTCTTTTTTGTTCTCTAGTCTATACCTATACCAATTCATATTTCCTCTTCTCGCCTCTCCTGCTAAAGATAGCTTCTGAACAACAGTCAGAACTCTTGAAGTAAAGAGCCCACATAAGCCGGTGTCCAGAGGAGGGAGGCTGAGATGCTCTTGATTGGCAGGTGAACCCGCTGTCTCACCTCACTGCCTAGCGGGCAGCTTGTAGGTAAACTGACACACGGGTACCTGTGGGGCACAACCCAGAAAACGAAACATCTCTCTCCCCTCTCAGTTTATACTCTCTCGGGCTTTGAGCAAGACAAGACCACCGTTTTGAAAAAGAAAAAAATAAACGACGTGTAAAAGATGCTATTGTTTTCAATGTAAAAGTTTTATTGACATTAGTAATTCTAATAAGTATTAATAATAATTGAGCTCCCTTCTGCTCTTAGCCTGAAATGTCATTTCTGTTAAGTTCAAATATGCATCACCACCGCCGTTCCATTCCATCGTAATTCAATACGCAATTCAATTTCTGATAGGCTTTGGCAGAACATTTTACAGGGTATTTAAGATAATCGAAATGACAATTTCATAATAGGATTTGATAAGCATAATGGTGGGCAAAATAGTTTATTCAGCACAGTTGTCTTTCGTTTTGAAAGAAAGTACAAAATAACATTTCATCTGACCACCTGAAAGCATGTTGTGTTTCATGCCTTGTCTTTTCTATGGCATTATGATGAGGCGCTATGCCAGATCAGAACTGGGCCGTCAAAGGGGGCTGTTTTTAGAATCATGGCTCATTGAGATTTGGCATAATTGAACAGGAAATTACTGTTCGGGGGCAAGGTTTTAAATATCTACATGATGTCCCGAGTGTTTCATTGCATATAAGCCTTAAATAGCATTTAGGGATATGTTTATTGTGAGGCCAAACGTTTACTGGTTCATTAAAGAACACTGCGGACCTCATTAGATCTTTTATTAGAGTATCATTTACTTGTTAGAACTGTATTACCAGTTGCAGAATTATCTCAAAACATTTTTGACACCTTTAATTGTCTGATCGCACAAAAACAAATCTATTAATGTACATTTCGCCACGTAGATCAGCCATAAAATCATCTACATAATAAATACACTGCTGCCACGAGACGAGGCATCAGTTTCATACGCTTATGAATTTTACCATTCACCATATGCATATTCATGTTGCTCGTGACATAAACAGAGACACGGCTGTCGGGTTTGATGAAATGAAATTGAAATGCAACTTTAAAAGAAACACACATCAAGAGGATATTTAAATATACACATTTGCATTCGCCGGTTTTGAAGGCATGCTTTATTAATTCCGCAACCCTCACCATTATTAAGTTAAATCTAATGTCTCTGGAAATCCATTAAGTCTTCAAAAACAGCGGAGAAAGACGTCTGAACTGAAGACCCTTATTAAAGACTAGACTAAGTGCACAACACAGATCTGTCCAATTAGAGCCTGTGCATTTTGCAATTAGAGAGACAAATGTAATGTGCCAAACATTGCCTAAAATGGCCAATTTGACAATGGAGTTAGAAAATATCTGCTCAGATCTTTAAATGGATAATTAGAGAGATAATATTTCATGTTTAAGAAACAGTTTTAATGGAGGTTGAAATAATAAAGAATGGAGTCTCATCACGTTGTCGCTTTTCAAAGCAGCGTTCAGGTTCTTAGAAATGATTATAAAAGTTCTTTAGTTTGATACGTTTTCGAAACCCAGAATGATCACTATTCAAATCTGAAGATCTATGCAAAATGTCTTGCCATCATGGCACTAAAAATCCTTGTTTTGTCATCTTGAAGAGTACAAATATAGAGAGACAACCCAATTTATGGTTGTTAATTTCTAATTGGCTGGTCCACTACTCTTTCTTTCTGTTTTAATTGGTAAATGAGTTCATTACTACATTGGTTGATTTTAAATTTGATTTTTTTTTATTTCTGAGAATTCCGACTACCTCATTGGTTGAGTTTAAATTTGAACTTTGCATTTTAAAGCATTTCTTCTTTTGTTAAGCATTTATAACTAAAACCGTTCTGAAATCAACAAGTGCTACTAGTTTCTTAAATCCCACATTTAACTCAAAAAGCCTAAAATGATTAAAATCACCAAGACTAACTGGGAAAAGGATGAATTAAAACGCCATTTTGTCCTTTGAAGCAAATCAAATCTGGCTCAAAAGACCCAAGAATCAATGGAATCAATGCAGAGATTTTCAGTCGTGTTACTGACATGGTCAGTATGTGAATTCCAAATAAACCAATAGTCCTGTCACATCATCACTAAATGAGCATTGATCACTTCCTCAATCACGTTATCTGATGTGCATTATCCTGTCACATGAATTGCTGTTTCTTATCACATCCAAACATCCATTTCTGTTTTATTTCCCTGCACAGATTGTTCCATAGACAACATATGGCTGTTGCTTTATTTACAGAAATGTCGGTTCGACGAATCTGTCACATTTTCACGAGCCCAATATAGAATTTGTGCTATTGTGCCCCTGTCGGTATTATGAGATGCCCACAGCGACACTAACAGCATCATTTAGGCCATGTGCGATTCACTATATTCAAATTCAAATCTGGATCTTTCTTCCTTTATCCACACCTGTACACATCAAGGAATGTAACAAAAAAGGCCACTCTGAAAAGATGTTAGTGCTCATTCTAATGATCTGCCATCAAAGTTATTGGCACACGCTTCAAAGCAGACGCTCAATTCATCAGCCGCTCGAGAAGCTACGCGCAAACAGAGGCTGTGCTGTACGCGCGAGTTCACATCAGTGCCAAGCAGATGGTGTCAGTGTAAGGAGAGCTGCCGAGGGCCCTTTACACTCTTTTATGTGAACCTTCAGTTACTTAACTCGATGTCTCCAAGTGTCTGTCCTTTTGTCGCACGTCACTGTTCCTCGCAGATTGGATATGCACTTTTTCTATTTTTGATCAACAAACAGTGGCCCCAAAAATATTGAAATGAAATGCAATAAGTAACAAACTAACTGACATCTGCAAAATGGTCATACTTTATTTTAAAGGGTTAGTTCACTCCAAAATGAAAATTCTGTCATTAATTACTCACCCTCATGTCGTTCCAAATCCGTAAGACCTTCGTCCATCTTCAGAACACAAATTAAGATATTTTTGATGAATTTGGAGAGCACTCTGACCCTCCCATAGACAGCAACGCAACTGTAATATTCCCAGGTCCAGAAACGCAGTAAGGACATCGGTAAAACAGTCCATGTGACATCAGTGGCTCAACTTCAATTTTGCAAAGCTTCGAGAATACTTTCTGTGCGCAAAAAAAAAGACTTTATTCAACAATTCTTCTCCCCCGAGTTACCATCTTCCGCCATTTTAGAGAGTATCACACACTTTCCCCTAAGCATAAACAACGCTGATTACGCCGATTACATTCATGTGCGCATTTTCCCCCCCGAACGTAAACAACGCTGATTACGTCAAATACATTCTTGGATACTCTGAACGAAGATCTTACGGGTTTGAAACAACATGAGGGTGAGTAATTAATGACAGAATTTTCATTTTTGGGTGAACTATCCCTTTAAGATCCAATTCCCGCTATTGACTATGACTTTTGCTTCAATAAACTCCTAATTGTCTGCTTATTCATGGTTAGTGAGGTATTTGTTAAGTTTAGTTATGGGGTAGGATTAAGGGATCTAAAATATGCAGAATAAGGCATTAATATGTACTTTATAAGTACTAATAAACGGCCAATATGCTAGTAGCATGCATGCTAGTTAAGAGTGGCAATTGATCCTTAAAATAAAGTTACCTACAAAAATACATGCTTTTCAAGAACTAACTGCATTGTTTGAGCATGTGAAAAACCATTCATTTAAATAACTTATATATAACCTTTCTGTGCAATTTTTTGCCTGAAAAGTGTTTTATTGCAAATAAATTATGCTTGGATTGATATTTTTCTATATAAAGCAATGACCTTCATGTTTTTAAGGTGATTTTAATACTTTTAGAGCCACTGTATCTGTTCAAAAGGTCTTTAAAAAGCACAGATATCAATGCTCAGTGTGTTTTAAAATCAATTTGTTCCTTAGACTGTATTAATGAAAGGATAAATCAGCCTTAAGCCTTGATGGTCAGGTATCAGATTACTTTGAAACGCTTCAGAATCGCCCTTGCGGAGAAAGTCTCGATTATTCCGTCTCGGAAGGCTGGGATCTCGGTTACGGTTTTAGACAGAAGACAGAAACAGAAACATTCGGCCTCATAATGGATGGTAATAAAGAAAAGTGTCCTTGGTGGCCGCAGAATGGACTTCAGCTTCTGCCCGTTCATTACTGAAAATGAGAAGGGAGGTGCGATACGAAAATTTAAGTGTAATTTAGCCGTGCCCGAGCAGAACAATCGAATAAGAAATGTGTTGATGTTAAACGGCCCCTCAGGAGACAATAACATTCATTTAATTCCAGCACTGCCATACAGTGTAACATTGGCATGACAGAAGATGTCTGAATATCTATCGTGTTCGCACACAGTTTTCAAAGCTTTAAGGGCCTCGGCTGTCTGGTGGCAGAAAGCGAGACAAGGGTGACCTCGGATAATCACCACTGTCCAGTGATGAGCTAAAAAGCACAGCCTTTCAAGACGTCTGAATAAAGGTTGTGTGTGCTTGAGTGCCTTCATTAGATTCATCTCGGCTTGTGCGAGCGCACGCATTACCACTAGTTGACGGAGATCAGACAGACAAAAAGCTAATTTAAGTGCCCTGTAATGGAGATGGTCCTGACACTCCAGAAGTTGATGATCTCATTGAACGAAAAGAAAAAAAAGGGATTCAGGATTAGCAGAATTATCAAACTCCAGCTCTATCTAGTGGTCATGTTATCACATCACATCAGCACCTGACACGAGAGTTCTTATATTAGGAAAAAATCTGTCATATTCTTTGAAAAGGAATGAGAAATACTCACAGAATTATATACAGAATGAATACTGACAAATGATGTTTTCTATTCCACGGATGGCACGCCGTCAGAGGGATGAGTCAGACATTTGTATATCCGTTATGAAGTGAAACAGCACCACTATTGGAAGACGCTCAGTGCTCCTTGATCTCTTGTTACCATGTGAAACCGCACATTATATAGTGAGAACATATTAGAATTGTACAGTAAATGAAAACAGTACTGATATAAAATCTATTTTTACATTACAAACATCTGTAACACTTTACAATGAGGTTTTATTTCTTAACATTAGTTAACATGAACTACCAATGAATAAAAATTCTAAAGCATTTATTAATCTTAGTTCATGTTAATATCAGCATTTATTAATACATTTTAAAGATCTAAAGTTGTTTCTGTTAACACTACAGTAGTTAATGCGCTGTGAACTAACATGGACATTTTTTATTAACTATATAAAAATGTATTGTTCGTTATTAGTTCATGTAAGTTAATGCATCAACTAACATTTACAAATGAGACCTTAATGTGAAGTGTTACCCCAAATATCATAACATACCTTAAACCAGTGATTCCCACCACGCTACATGGAAAGATTTCAGTTTTGTTTAGCTTAACCTGTAAAACAGAAATTATGGGTTGTTACAGTTGTCAATCAGTTTAACTCATTCTGATCTTTTAGCCCTTTTCAGAAAGCAAACAAAATGTGTGCTAGTTTTATAAATTAGTGTGAACACCATTTGTAACTGAATATATATGCTACTAATATATACGTGACCCTTGACCACAAAACCAGTCATAAGGGAGATTTATACATCATCTGAAAGCTGAATAAATAAGCTTTCCATTGATGTATGGTTTTTGTTAGTATAGGACAATATTTGGCATACAATGTTTTTTTGGCTATTGCTAAAAATCTACCCAAGGGACTTAAGACACATAACTCCAGGGTCACATATTTGTAGCAAATATATATATATATATGTATGCTGAAATATGCTGAATGATGATATTCAGTTTTATTTTAGTTAAAAAAAACATTTCTGATCTGGAGTTAGTGACAGGGTATTTAAGCCTTATTGAGGGGCTGTAGGACAAAAAAAATAGTTAGGAAACACTTCCTTAAACAACATTTTGTGGCATGTAACATAAGATAAACTTTTGTTGATATCAGCCTGCACAAAAATCCCAGTAGCTGTGTTTTAGAATGTAGGGCAGCTAGTTTCTAGCTGGTCTAAGTTAGCTATCAACTGGTTGGCCAGCTATCATGTTCTAAAAATATGTTTGTTGCTCGTCCAGAATTGGTCTACCAGGTTGGTCTGCCTACTGACAAGCTCTGTCTAGTTAATGACCAACTTGGACTAGCAGATGACCAGGTTTGAAGAGATAAAAATAAAAGTTGGACTAGGTAATGACCAGCTTGGACTAGATAGGCAGAAAATATAAAGGTACCATCTTAAACTAGATTCGTCTATCAGTTATGATGATTTCCCAAAATGCACTCTAATGTCTATTCATTTGTATTATTATTATTATTGTCTTGGGGAAATTGTGTTTCAGCATGGTGGTTTATATTGGAATAAATAAAAAATAAACAAATGACTA
This sequence comes from Sinocyclocheilus grahami, assembly GCF_001515645.1. Taxonomy (NCBI): domain Eukaryota; kingdom Metazoa; phylum Chordata; class Actinopteri; order Cypriniformes; family Cyprinidae; genus Sinocyclocheilus; species Sinocyclocheilus grahami. Next base: position 3,060,682 of record NW_015505185.1, on the reverse strand, counting down.
TGATAGTTTGTATCTTGACTTGAGGTGTATGGTAACACCAGTATGTTTTACTAATTGACTGTTACGTCAATCATATGATTTATCCAGCCAATGTATATTGTGATGAATAATCCTAATGTTTTGGGCTTTTGAATGGCAATACCTTGCAATCACAGCTATAAAAAAAACACATTCCAGTCTGACAGAAATGTACAGAAAGAGAAAACTGTAGCAAGCTTTCTATTGTCAGCCCATTTTTTTTCTGACAAATACACCATAGTTGCCATTTTAGCACCTTATTGCCAGATCCACTACCTTATTTCTCATCAGATCATTTATTGTGGCATAATCTGCTAATTTTATGATGTGTTTCGATGACAGAGCAGCCATCAGTGAGTGATAAATTGTTGGCTGATTACAAGGCATATGTTTCCATTTTTACTCACTGCATTTTACACTTGCAGGGACAGTTATGATTTAGAAAATTCAAATTGAATAGAATTACAGCACTGGGAGAATAACTATATTGTCATTATGGAGTCTAGACATATTTGCTTGACTTGCTGGTCTGCAACAGCATGAAAAACCAGAGACGTGGTGTCACCTACATATCGGACAATATTAAAATTCACCTTAATGTGATGCTGATGATGGACAATTTCATGTCACTTCATAACCAAAGATTCAAACTCATATCAGCCAATAAATTAAATCAACAGCAATTAAGAAACAAGGAACTGTGATTTTGAAAGCCCTCTGAAATCATCAGGGATTTGCCAGGAGCATTTTATACATGATAAGAGTGAAAATATCAAATTATTCTGGACAAAAGCTCAGGTACAAGTGTCACTTATTAGCCCTCTCTGCTGTAGCAGAGTTCAAAGGTCGCCCACAATATGCTCATTTCTCTGGTTTAAAAAAAGAAGGCACAACCGCCTCAAGCTAAAGACCTTCTCATGAGTTAACTAGATGACTCCACTTTAGCTTCCTAGCAAATAAGTCATTCGCCAAGAAAGGCTGCAGAATTAGGATGGATAAAAGCAGTCTCTCATTTAGAAGTGTTTACACTGGCACGTCTCAGAGAATAGCCTTGCTCTTGGAAATGTCATTGTTGGGATTACAGAGCTCAAAAGTATGAACTCAGCCTTGGAGAGTGGAAACGTGATTATAAAATGGTCTTTAACTCCCTCTAGAGGTTATGAACTATAACTATTATAAAGTAGAAATGAGCATTTATGTTTTTTTTAAAGAAACCCCTTATGTCCGTCAAAGCTGCATTTCTTTGAACAAAATAATACTTGAAACATTACATTCTATTTTAATATATTTTAAAATTCCAGTGATAGCAAAGTTAGTGTTCAGTATCACATGACCCTTCAGAAATCATTCTGTTAATTTGGTGCTCAAGAAACATTAAACAATGGTTAGCGAGTGGAAACGTGATTATAAAATGGTCTTTAACTCCCTCTAGAGGTTATGAACTATAACTATTATAAAGTAGAAATGAGCATTTATGTTTTTTTTAAAGAAACCCCTTATGTCCGTCAAAGCTGCATTTCTTTGAACAAAATAATACTTGAAACATTACAATGTAAAAAAAAATTTTTTTTTTCTATTTTAATATATTTTAAAATTCCAGTGATAGCAAAGTTAGTGTTCAGTATCACATGACCCTTCAGAAATCATTCTGTTAATTTGGTGCTCAAGAAACATTAAACAATGGTTAGTTGTCTCATTTAATTTATGATTCTTTTATGAACAGAAAGTTCATAAGAACAGCAGGATATTTTATAGCAATGTAAAAGTCTTCCCTGTCACTTGTCCTTGTTGAACAAAAATATATAAAATAACAAACTGACCCCAGAGGTTTGAATAGGAGGTATAGATAATTTATTAAAATATAACTAGAAAACCTCTAGGTATATTTTATACTGTCCCTGAAGGACAAATGTTGCTTAGATTAAATTTTTTAATTAGACATTCAAACATGTCTTTACCTTTAGAGAACACTTCAAACGCTTGATTGGTACAGTGTATTACAAGTCACAATGATTTAAAAACTAAAATACGACATGAAATCTTTTTAATAACTTTATTCTCTTTATTCAATAGATCTGTACAACCAAAGAATCAAACCTTGTAACGAGTCTGGCAAAAACTGACCTGTACATGTCTATGCAGGACTTCTTACACTCATTTAAATAATCAGATGATTCATTACCTAGCTAAGCAAACATTTCAAACCATTCCTACCAACAGAGAACAAATGAGCAGATTTCGCAAGGTGGGGGTGAAAAAAAAAAGTTCCCTTTTGTTTCCTACACTCGCACCAGTGTTTTTACAAAAGTACAGCGGAGACATTATTTATTTTTATATATATGTATACATACATACATATACACACACACACACACCTGGACAAGTCTAAAGTAGCGTGATTTGTCATTACAGGAGAGCGGTAGGAACATACAGGAGGACACATTTGAACTGGTGGTAGGAGGCCATGTCAGTCAAGATATGAGCGTATGCAAAGAGTAATTTGACTTGATCAATACAAAAACCGTAAAACAAACAGACCTAAAGACAGAACAATGAAACGTTTCGGCTCTGAGGTCGGTGTGGTTCCTTCTTTATTCACCTGCTGCAGTGCAGGCAGACCTATAATGGGCCGCGCACGTTCACAGGTCAAGTAAGAATATGACTAATAATTCTCCTCAAACACAGAAAGGAAAGAAATGAAAGTCTCATACCTGAGATGAACGCAGGACAGTACAGAAACAAGAGCTTGTGAAGAAAATATTGCAGAAAAACTTCGTAGCATAGTGGAAAACCGTGTAGTGCCCTTCACAGACAACTAAAGCTGACGTTACTTTCCGACGCTCAGTTCTCATATACTTCGCGCTCTATACTACAACTAAAGTCAGCAGTGTGTATTATGGTTTCAAAATAAAAGTGTAAAAAAAACGATATTTTCTGTTTTATCCAGACTTTTTTTCCTGGTTAAGCCAAATATATGCCGTAACGGGGAGCTTTTATTTTATTTTTTCACACAGTGGAAAGTTTATCAAGAGCTTTAGAGGCTAACAACTGTAGTGCTAACAATAAAAAAAACAATGCCAAGCTAAAAGCCTGGAAACGTCTCCAGCAAGGACGACCTTAGACATTCTGGAGTCCAACAACATTAGATTAGCAATAATTCAGCAGCAGAAAAAGGGACGAGCCTCGGCCAAAAAGCCATTACATGACTGAAAGCATGATCAATGAGAAGATACAAAAAAAAAAGGGAATATTAATCTACTTTTTTTTTATTACTAGATTTTTCATCCACAGCATGATAATCCACAGTCATTTTTTGTGCTGGAAGGAGTCTGATCGGACGGAAAACATGATTAACCTTTATTTAGTTACAATATCTTAAATTTACAAGAGCAAAGAGTCAAGAAAACTTCAGTCCTTATTGGTTGTTCGGACGCTTGACTTTGTTTTTTGTTTTTTTTCATACAGTACATTGATTTCTTATGCAAGGGGATAGAAAAGAAAAAAGAAAATAGAAAAAGGCAGGATGGAGAGGACAGCAAACCAAAAAAGAAACTCCCGGAGCCAGTGATGCGCACTTCAGGTATGAGGTGGTGGAGGACACGATGGGGTGAGGAGGGCAGAACCTGCAGATATTCATGATGAGTGGTGATAATTAAGGGGCAGCTGGGCCACGAGGTGAGTGAGGAGAGGAGGGCGAGGGAGCTCTGGAGGATCAGAAACTGTCCACCCAAGTGCCATAACCTCGCTCTGCCAAAGTGCGGTTGAGCAGGACCAGCTACAAAAAATAAATAAATAAATAAAAAAGATACCAAGTAGCATCATGTTATTCATGTTACTCATTATCAAAGACATGAAGGTGAGGTATATTAGCATCCACGCGAATATAGGTATATAATGAAGGCATATTAGCATCCACACCAATGCACTAAAAAGACAGTTCTGTCAACCTGCCACTTTAAATGCTTAAACTCTTAAAAGCCAAACTAATTCTGATTGGCTGTCAACATTTTCAATTATCCGCTAGAACAAATCATTTATCATATGATTCCAGTGATATTGTGATATTGAGAATGATTTTAAAAACATCTGTATACTTTTTATCGTTATAGTTATCCTTGGTGTGAACAAGTTTTAAATGTCAGAATATTCAGTTCTGAATTAAACATTTCTTAAAATAAAATGCTTGAGAAAAAGAAATTATGAACACAATAAAATAAATGATACTTCATTAATGTTTTCCTCCCTTCTCACTAATAATTTATTAAACAAATCAAATAATTTTACCTCCTCTCCCACCATGTTCCACATGTGTACTAAGGGAAGTCCTGTATTATTGTCGTAGTTGGTGACCTAAATGACAAAATTGCCCATTAAATTATCTGTTGGCTGTAAACATCAACATAAATGTCATCCATTAATGAATGATTTAAAGACTCACTTGTGCCAGCAATGGAACCCCTCTCGTCATCTCTTCCAGTGCAGAATTGGCCTCCGCTGAGAACCGATCCTCTCCTAATGAAGATGTCAACAACAGTGAGATCCAGCTGGAGTGAGGTGATGGAACATTCATCTTAAATTTTAAAATAAATGCAAACCTGGAAGTGGGGCAATATTGTCCAATAACACTTCTGTTCCTTGGAACGGTAATGTCACGAAGTCTGACCTGAAAATCAAAAATCAGTGAGTCCACAGCACAAGACTATGATAAGACTATATGATATTTCTATATATATATATATATGTTAAAGCATTTTTATCATGGGTGACATTTGCTTTTTTTTATATATATATATATATATATATATAAAGAACTTTACAGAACAGTACGGAAACTTTTACTAATGAATAAAAAAAGGCAGGAATAACCTGATCTGTCGAAGGGTGTCAATCTTGACTCTGTCATAGCCACCATAATCAACATATCGGATTTCCACTTCGGTTGAATCTTTGTAGAAGGAGATGACCTGCGCTCGCCACCAGGCTCCATCTACAGCTGGGGCCGCACAAATCACTCCAACTGAAAAAGAGATGAGACCGAGAAAATTCATTATTTTCTGCAGAAAGAGGAATGTAAAAAAGAGAAAAGGGAGCCCATCTTACCTTCAACAGGTGATGGCAAGGGCGGCGTCCCGGGCTGTGAATAGCACAGGAACATCTGCTGGTCCAGACTGCGCAGGGCGTGATACGTAGGGTGAGTGTGCTGTTGGACAAACAGGTGACCGGCTGATACAATGTTCACAACGATCACCTCGACCGTCACCCCATTGGGCAACAGAAGCTGTAACAGACAGATCCAAAGAAGAACTATGTTAAAATGCCAAAAGTCTTGGACTCTGCCATTTAAATCCTTTAGGACAGAACTACATGTTTGGGTTAATGTTTGACAAAAATAAAAAGATCCCTGAGAGAAAGTCAGAATCCTGCTTTAGGGTAGGGACACACCAAACCGTTGCCAAAGAACTAGTACTAGTACTGTGGAGCCTCACGTCACCTGCATCGTGGCAAAAATGTTGCACTAGAGCACACCAGACAGACTACAGCCGATAGCCAACTAGCATGCATGCTTGCCCTTGCATGAAAGAACAGAACTCTTCCATATCAGCAGGTGGCAGTAATCTGCATTCGGCATTCAAACAGGAAAACCGGAAGAGCTAGAACTGTGGATATACAAACAAAGCAAGGTAGCTTTCAATCATGTCTGCTAAACTGTGAATAAATAAAAAAACTCATAGAAAGACAGATGTCTGCATTCCCTCTTTAATCCGTCATTGGTTGCTTTCGTCAGTTACGTTTTTTTCTTGTGTGCTCATTCACTAAGCTGAATAGCGAGGTGGAGTTCTCTCTCGTAAATGAGCTAGGCCACCGATTCGACATAAGAAATTGACCGCAAAAAAAGCCGACTAGAGCCAACCAAAAAAAAAAGGGCAGACCGACACTCAAAAACCACCTGACGTTGCCCGACCGCCGGCTTGGTGTGTCCCGACTTTAGACGGTAGCTGCCTATGTAGTCTGCAGGAGGTAGGGTACAATCTTACCCAAGAAGTCATGGGCAGAGAGGGCAGCGTTAGCGGTGGGGGAGGTGGGGCGTACAAGTTGGTCAGGTCCAAGTCTTTGAACTTCTTCCCAATCAAGGCCAGCGCCTTATCTACCTGCTGCTGGGTTCCTAAGAAACAAACAAAACCACAAAAACAATCAATTCAAGGCCATGGATGAACCAAGATTGTGGCCTTTCATAGAGACTCATTTACCCTCTATATGGCAGATCTGAAACTCTTGAGTGTAAGGCAGGGTTGAAATGTAGATCTTAGCACCAGAGCTCTGCTTCAGGAAGCTCACGTATCTCCCTTGTTTGCCGATTAGCCGTCCAACTAGATGCTACAAAATCAGAGGAGAACCACAGATATCAAAACAAGTTTTAATTTATTCATACAAAAGGTAAGAAAGCTAGCACACTGACAAAAGCTGCTGTGCTTTGACATTCAGATAGAGCTGTTAACCAATATCTGCCTGAATTTTCCTTAAAAACGGCTAAAATACTTTAAGAAAAACTTGATTGATTGATGGCTGAAGTACTAAATGTGAAGCAGAATTAAGCATTTAAGGGAATCGTACCTTTGGCACCTCAATCTCCCACACAATAAGCTCAGAGCTCTGTGATTGACAAGTCTGGCTGCCACTCGGCTGGCTGTCTCCTGCCCCCAAGGTCGAACAGCTGTCCACTGAATCCATGCTATTCACATCTGAACCTGTTGGGGGGGGGGTCAAATGTGTCAATTTATAAACAAACTATTATTTCAATGTTTGTAAAATTGAATAAAAACCAATTCAATCATCTATTTAACAATAATTTGCCTTAAGATTAATATAAACAAAATAATTTGTTATAGGTCTACATAAAATACATACACATACATAAAAAGGTCAAATATAATAATCTAAAAAAAAAATGCCTGGCAACTGAACAAACAAATATTACCAGCAACTAATCTCAAGATATCGTGCATATGGTAAAAAATATTGTATACATTGCGCACACATATACATATATATATATATACACACACACACATATACACACACACACACACAAAAAGATCAAATAAACTAAATAAATTTATGAAAAAAGTATGTTAGGATGATAATTAAATGTGTCAATTTATAAACAAACTATTATTTCAATGTTTGTAAAATTGAATAAAAACCAATTCAATCATCTATTTAACAATAATTTGCCTTAAGATTAATATAAACAAAATAATTTGTTATAGGTCTACATAAAATACATACACATACATAAAAAGGTCAAATATAATAATCTAAATAAAAAATGCCTGGCAACTGAACAAACAAATATTACCAGCAACTAATCTCAAGATATCGTGCATATGGTAAAAAATATTGTATACATTGCGCACACATATACATATATATATATATATACACACACACATATACACACACACACACACAAAAAGATCAAATAAACTAAATAATTTTATGAAAAAAGTATGTTAGGATGATAATTAAAAAAAAAATCAATAATCACCTGCAACTAATCCCAAAATGTTCTGGACATCATAAAAACTATAGTCAGCGTAGTTGGGAAAAAAGGGCATCCATTCCACACACGCTATAGACAACATCACTGCAACTTATATCGATGATTTTCAGGGAGTCTAAACAGGCCATTCTTTAACAGACATTCAAACGCAAATGCCTGCTTAGCCAGGCCATCACTGTTCACTAAGCAACCATGGAGTAACAATAACAAACACAACTAATACAGCTGAGAAGGACCATTGACAAACAAAACAACCAGCCTCTTCCCTCAGGACAAGAAGCACTGCCACCTTTGTTCTTGACTCATACCATTAAAGCAGTATGCTTATGACAAAGTGCTCTTCTGTTTACGGACACTTTTTTTCTACAACTTGACAATGGCAATAATTGTCCATTTACTTGGTTTTAACTAACAAGGAAGCAAGCATCAAGGTCCTGTTACATTTTCTCCTTTTTTCAAGTGAGGATGGGCTGAGACACTAGCTGCTTCCAGTCTCCACACCCTTCTTAGATCACTTTATTAGGGCCTTTCGCACTGCAGGATCCTTTTCATAGTACCAGAACTAATTGTGGAACTACCCACTTTTCGGCATTTTCGCTCCGCCGGAAATGGGAGCGATTTTAGTACAGGACTGCCTTTTTCGAGAAGCAAATTAGCTCCTACTCCGGAGCAGGGTCTAACCAGCACAACTGGTACTAATTGTAGACATTAGGGCCTTTCGCACCGCTTTAGTTCCAGAACTAAAATGTACAGTACTAAAGTACTAGGATGATTTTGCACTTACTATTTTCCAGTACCATTTAAAGCAGGGATCCTCAAATCTGGCCCACGAGATCCACTTTTCTGCAGAGTTTAGCTCTAACCCTAATCAAACACACCTGAGCATGCTAATCAATGTCTTCAGGATCATTAGAAAATCACAGGTAGCTGAGTTTGATCAGGGTTGGAGCTAAACTCAGCAGCGCATTGGACCTCCAGGGTAAGATTTGAGGAATCCTGATTTAAAGGGTTTAATTCGCACCGACAGGGTGTACTAGAAAGTGACGTAAGCCGGTCGACAGCGACGTCATTTGTGCATGGCGTTCAACAACGGAAACAAAGAAAAACAACGTTAACAACAGGAGGATGGAGGACGTTTTGTCCCTTCGAATTCCAACTGGATTTCCTCCGTTGCATAAATGTTCAAAAGTGCCTGCACTTCAGCGTCCGTCCATCTATCGCTGTTCTCCATACTTGCGAAATAAGTTGACAATGTTTTCAGTATGTTCACATGGCGTCTTAAATCATGGCGGGTGAGGGTGTTTTCGTACGCGTTTGGCCAATCAATGTCTACTTAAGACACGGGTAGTACCAGTTGTGCTGGTTAGACCCCGCTCTGGAGTAGGAGCTAATTTGGTTCTCGAAAAAGGCAGTCCGGTACTAAAATCATTCTGGTACTATGAAAAGGTTCCAGCGGTGCGAAGGGCATATGTGATGACACCTCACAAGGGTTCAGGCAAATCACTCACACACCCCACACGAGGACTTCCGGTCATCAAATCAACAGAGAAATACTCAGTCTGTCTTTAAAAAAAATAAAAATAATAATAATAATAATACTGCTGCTGCAAATGGTCAGTGTGCCAGTATCACCACATTCTGGTGAAAACACCTGCTGGCTAACTAATATCAGATTTACTCCTGTCCATTTCCAACACCTGCTAGTAAGCAGGGGGAGTTAAAAAAGCAAGATGGCTCTGATATCCATTTTAGGAAGTTGCTGTAGTAGGGAGCAGTAAAACAGCCGTGCACATGCAGTTGTGCTCATGTAACATACGCTGTTTGGGAATTCGAGCATCTGAGGTTTCCAAAGACTCTATTCACAGTTTGAGAGGTACCCTTGACTCAGGCTTTTTGTACTATTGCATCTGGCCAAATGTCAAGAAGAGTACTGACGCTTGTTGGATTTAAACACAAAAAACAAAGCTAATTGAAACAGCAAGCATGATAGTAAACAATCACAGACCTTTGCACCTTCATTTTGGATGAAAACTTTTGCCGAAATTTCCTTTACGCTAGATTTGCACCAGCAAACATTTGGCACAATGCAACGTGTGAATTATGTAGCGAAAAAGCAAACCTAGAGTGTTTTGTATCAACAATGCACAATGAGCATACCGCAACCCACACTTTTAAGTGGACGGCATTCAAACAACCTACCGAGATTGAGTTCATGTTTTCAAGTGTTCAAAATTGCAAGATGCTCTGAGACCAATGAAATGAACTGAATTCACACTGTTCACACTTAAATGAGAATTCTTTCATCCTTTACTCTCCTTCATATCACGCCAAATCTGTTTTGATTGTATTTCTCCTACAACACACAATACACAATATTTTGAAGAATGTTGCAACAGTTCTGGGGCCTCATTTATAACCGTTGTGTACGCACAAAACCTGCCCTGAAAGAGGCATACAGCACTTCCTATGCAAAAGGTGGGATTTATAAAAAACAAACTTGACTGGAAAATCTGCACACAAACTCTGACACATGCATACTGACTTTTTTTCCTGGAGAGAGAAAAGTAATGAAGTAAACAATTTTAAACGGTTTTCATTTCATCATATACATTTACATTAAATATTCCACTCTCATTAATGGACATAAGCACTGAAATTACATAAAGTCATTATGCAGAAGTTGAACCAAAATTATATGAACTTAGACAGCCTATTTGTAGTGGATGCTCTTGATTACTTTTCCTGTGGTATGCTATGTTTTAATGACAGTGAGGTGTGCTATAGGTGCACAATAATTTATCTTTAAACTAAACTGCACATCTCCTGTTATGAGAAAATATTTTTAGCAAGAACAATGATCAATGATGCACAGTAATTTTGAAATTGTGGCGGACACTGCTGGATTCAGTCTATTGTCCGGTTTGAATAGGTCCAATGATTAGGGCTGGGTATCGTTCAACAATTTTCGATATCGATACCGAATTCTTACATTTGATCTATAAATTCAATTGACACTGAAAAATACAACTGCATTAATAATTATGAGATTTTAAATATTTTTTTATATACAAACAAGAAGTTATGGTGGAAATGATACTTTTCAACTAAATTAAAACGCCAGTAGTGAGCGTTTAATGAGTGAGTCATTGAGTCGTTCATTCAAACGATTCGTTCAAATGGCAGATTCATCAGATGTTTATGCATGGGCTAATGAAACTTTGACTCAACCGATTCGTTCAAAACACGGAATCAATCAGCAATGAATCGGCAGGTTGCTGTGAGATGCGCTGTTTCTTCCTAAAATGTAAGTGACCTAATATTATTGTATTTGCTTATTGAACCGTTTATAGAACTATTAAACAGTCGTAATGGTGAAAACGTTGTGTGATGTTGCCTAACTAACTGTATTTTAAACAAAAACTTTCCATTTAGAATTTTTACCTCAGGATGCTGAGTTTCTTGAGTGTTGCGCGTTTTAATTTCTCCTGGAGAGACTGCGGGAGCCTCGCCTCAGCAGCGCAACCTTATACTGTCAATAGATACATTATATACATTAGATACCCACTATTCGCCACTTACTCTAAATGTAATAAAATCTGAATAATATTGCGTTTTGGTGTTTACATAGTTATTTTTGGTTACTGATGTTTTAATCATGTTACATGTCTGGCGTTAATGAAGAGTTAATGTCAAGCCCTGGAATCTATAACGTTAAGTGCCGGGGCTCAGTGCCAGACGGCCCCCGGCCCAATTTAAACCCTGGTCTTATGTAGCATGATGCTAAAGTGTGCATGAATGGTCACATAACACGTGCTTTCGGTCTTGTAGTATGAACGGACATCTTCATATGATTGGAACTCTACACAGCTCCCGCGCTACTCTCCATTGGAAATGAATGACTTTCGGTCTGTCATTTGTCGGAGATAGTGGAAAGCCGGCTTGAAACGCAGTGGAAACGCCAGTATGACGAGGATCGTTTTAAAACAAAAGCGCACCAGTGTAAATGTAGCCTTACAGCTACGGGGGCTGGGACGCATTCACACTAAATCCTCATGTGTGAGCCACATCTCTGAGTGTCACAGTCGCGGACCGACTGTGCAGACCTCTCGGTGTATTAGGCTATAGTAAGATACCACGAGCAGACTGCTACGTACGTTTTCGCATCGCTCTCGCGGATATCAAACACTGATTGATCTGTGCCTTACTGACGCTGATGAGATTAACCCCTTAGGTATCGAAATTTGGTACCGAACGACGAGACGTTTTTCGATACTCGATGGTATCGAGGCAATTCGGTCGATGCCTAAAAAGTATCGAACTCGATACCCAGCCCTACCAATGATAATAGCTTACTGTACAACCACAGCTGCACAGAGGTGTTGATGTCTTGTGAAGGCATCGCCACAACATAATGAAAAATACCACTGTAATTGAAGGAAACGGTAGACTTGAAGAAAACGGTAAGATTTGCACATTCCTTTTTAAAATACTTTGTCAGTGACGCGCAGTCAGATAATTGTATTTACACTGCAATAAATTTAGGCCTATATTTTACCACTAAAAATAGCTGAAAGATGCTCACCTTATCAGCAACTGCAACTGTAATTTAATTTAATTTGAATTTTTAAAAACAATTGAAATATTATTCTCTATTCTAAATTATTTTTCTGAGAACTATTTAAAACAGTTTTTTATGGATATTTTGATGTATTTATTCTAAAACATAAGGATACTGGATTATTTTTAGCAATAAAAAAAATAATGAGTATGACACAAATGACATTTATAGTCTGTATCTCATATTTCCTTAATGTCTTGTACCTTTGACGGTCTTAAATATGGTGTCACGTGGATGGGAATATGCATATAAATGATATGCAGATGAGGATATGCATAGTAAAACTAGGCGTTGTAAGCTCCATATATGGTTATTTCGGGGAGGAGTCAGGGTGGAGATGCACGTACGCACAATCTTCCCCTGCCCTGACTGGGATTTATAAAGGGCGTAACTTTTGTGCATACGCAAAATCTAACTTTTGTGCCTAAATACACTTTTAGGATGAAATCTACAGAGAGTTTTATAAATGAGACCCCTGGTCCGTTTAGTGAAAGACAATGGGGTCAAAACAATTAACCCCACAGACTTTAATTATATGAACAAAATGCCTTTTTTTAAATAACTTGCGTTCCACAGATGAGCCCGAGTAAGGTTAATTGATGAAAAGTTACTCATTAAAATATGTTTCTGATTGTGCAAACTTAAGAGTGCAGGATTTATATTTTTGTACTTATCCAACATCCCTATGATTAATTCAGGTGTGCGAGGCACTATATAAGAAGAAATAAAACGGGTTCAGAATGACTTCAGGGAGACTAAATGACAGAACCGTCATTGCTGCATTAACTATCCATTTAAGCCCTGTCGTTAAATTCTTATTAACTGTAACTCACCTCCTGATTGGTCAGCTTCTACCTCACTAGCAGCGCCATTCCTAAAGCCTGTTCCATTCAGAAATAAAACGGGTTCAGAATGACTTCAGGGAGACTAAATGACAGAACCGTCATTGCTGCATTATCCATTTAAGCCCTGTCGTTAAATTCTTATTAACTGTAACTCACCTCCTGATTGGTCAGCTTCTACCTCACTAGCAGCGCCATTCCTAAAGCCTGTTCCATTTAGCCGTGCTGCCTCGCAAACCGTAGCCACATTTTCTGCGGTAAGCGGAGACTCCTGAGGGGCAATTAGAGAAAGATTCTCTTGCAGTCCATCTCCTTGACCCTCAGAGGCCCTACAAGTCCCTGAAATTTGAATGAGGTCCTCTTTACTCTCAGACACGTTCGAGGACAACCCTGTGCTGTGGAGATCCTCGCAGCTGATGCCATCCTCTGACTGGCACGTGCTACATCCTGAGTCTTCCACCAGAGCTTCCTCTGCCTGCAGCTTGGCCAGAACCGGCGTGGACTCCAACTGTTCCCCAGACGGCACAGTCAACGAGCCTCTTTCCTTATCATTCTTTGGCATCTTCCAGAGCGAAGGCGCCAGACAACTGTTGACGATGTCTTCTGCTATCTGCACCGCCCGTGACTCTGCGCTTTCCACACTCTCTGGAGGTATACGCGACTCCACTTCCTTACCATTTATAGGCAGCGTGCTGCTGTCGGACGCTTCAGAGCCCTTGCTGTACCGGGACTCACAGCTGCTGACCGCCATGACCTCCTGGGTGGCTGCCGAGATGACTTCAGTGATCAGCCCTGCCGCAAGACGCTGGAGCTCCTGCATGTCTGGACTGGTCTCGGCCGGCAAGCCCAGGTCTCCGTTTTCATGGTGCCGAGCCTCCGTGGAGCCTTCTGAAAGCGGTGTGCTGGTGGAGTTAGGGAACGGGGTCAGGGTTAGTGGCGTTTTCAGGCTGCAGGTCTCCAGCAAGACAGCCTCACTCTCTGTTGAAGATGTAGCGGTGGGCAGCTCATCTTTTAAAAGGTCAGCCGGGAGATTCTGAGTGCAAGTCGGTGCTGAGGTTTCAGCGGCCACCTCTCCCTCAGGTTCAGGTCGCTCTGCTTTGGCTAGCTCTGCGGGACGCTGCTTAGTTAGTGGTTGGTTTTCGACCTGCTTCTTGATTGAACCAGTGCTTGTTAGATCTGACAGTAACTGGCTTGAAGGTTTGTTACCAACGCCGGCCTCTGGTCCTTTGTGAGGAGTGCTCTCCTCCACTGTTTTTGTTGGGGTTGAAGATGACACAGGAGTTGTTGTCTCTGGGTGGCTTTGTGGGGGGACTGATTTTGTACCGCTCTGAGGAGCGTTAAGCTGTCCACTGGCCAACACAACTGGAGGGGCGCCAAGTGCCTCCCCCGCAGTGGTTTTTAGCACCGGCGTGTGTATCTCCGCTACAACTTCCTGCTCAACAACTCTGTGCTCTTTGGCCTTGACTTTGTCTCGGCTGGTTCTGCGGTGTGTGCTGCTGGCCGCTGGACAGCTCTTGTCGACCATCCCATTGCTGCCCTCACCAGAGGAGGTTCGCAAGCCCATAACCGACCCCTCTTCACTGTCGTGGCTGGTGATTCGCTCTTTCTTACGGGAGATGTACCACCACCAGCCTATGAGCGCCAGCACTCCAGGAAGCGTATACGGAACAAAGGACCGGAACCTCAGTGGCATCTCCTCTAGACCCTAGCAGCTACACCTGCAGATCAACACAAGAAAAAATTATTAGACAAACCGTGTCAAAGCAAAATGAAAAAGAAAATTATGGTGACAGGTTGCACTATAAAAAGGAAAAACAATAAACCTGACATAGACATTAAGCTTAACCATTCAGTCTTGTTACTATAGTTTATATATCTATTTACATTTAGTCATTTAGCAGACACTTTTATCCAAAGCAATAGAACCAACCAAAACATAAATGTGTGTGTAAAACTTTAACATACAAGAAACTAAAGTTTATCATTAACTACAAATAAACATTTAGTCCCAAAAGTACCCAAGCACTACAGAATTGAAGATTATTTTGGCCTATTCGTAATCCTATTACCCATTCTAGTGCTTTTTTCTTTAATTTTAGTGTTTATTTAATGAAAACTGTGCAAAATTGTAAACATTATTTTGCAATAACCAAATTACTGTACATTGTCCCAATTACAACAGCTACCTTATTTAAATGAGTAAATGGACATGACATTAAGGAGAGTTGATTTTTATTGTTTTATTTTTTCAGAGTGATTTGAGAGACATGAATCAAGTACAGCATTTTTAGCTGGAAACTAGTTAAATATTTGACCACAGACAGGCCAGTAAGAAAGTATTCCAGAGAGCAGTGTAATAAAAGGTTTTATTTCTTGTTTAAGATGTGTTGCCTTTAGGAAGAAATGAAAGAATGGGACACTCATCCTAATCTTGGGAAATTATACCTTGTCAACATTTATTCCTTTGTCTTTTTCACAAGTCTGTGTATCATCTAGAAAACAACTAGCTCATGGTTATGTAAGATGCATGGACACTAAAACATCTTCCATGGAATTATTATATATACTGGTGATCACATAGTATGTAATACAAATAAACTGCATCCTTCCAAGACAAAGAACAAGATCTAGAAATAACAGAATCAGGTAATCAAAACTTGTGAATCTTAAAATAAAAATTACATATAACATATTGCTTTGTTTGCAGCACTTGTGGCCTGACTGCTTTACAGTAAGAGAGGGGAGAGTTCTAGGCAGCCATGCAGAAACTTCAGGGACAATATCACATGGCTGACATTCAACCTCAGAGGGTGCTGAGAGCTACGTGCAATGTCTACCTCACTGCTATTGGCTGGGAGGGGCATCCTTTCAGAGTTAAAAAAGGACATTCATGCATGCATGCATTTCCATCACAGGGACAGCAAATCCCAGTCTCCAGAGGAGGAGGAATACATCATATACAAACCCCTCCCATTCACTCCTGTACATAGTAACCAAAAATAAATAGGTTTCCGTTTCTCTTCAGCTCCCAGATAGCGTTTCAGAAGACAGCCTGCTGTTAGCCTCTCTGACTGTCAAGAAATAGTGACTACTGAGCATGTAGCGTAAGGAATGATAAATATATCGCAAGAAAGAAACCAAAGTTGGATCTTAATGTGGAAAACATTTAGAAATACACTAAAAATTCAGTATCGAAATATATTTAAGTACAACGTTATAACCATGTCTTGACCATTTGAACTTTTTTATTTTTTTTTAATTTGCACTCATTCAGTCTTGCCTGTATACCTTGTTGCTGTACATGGCTCTGTTAAAATCTCATCATATTCAGAATCATATTATATCAATTACTTAAGCATTCCTGGAAAATTTACGGGTGGTACGTTGGAACACTAACAGGTTAAATTAAATCTTATATTTTCAATTAAACATCAGTGCATATTACTGTCAGTCGATAATCTTTCATCTTAAAGACAAAAGCATCGTGTCAGGCTTCTGTGAACTGTAAATCCCACCTTGTCTGATTTTCTTGACCATCTCAATCATTTTGAAATTGAGCGCTGATAGACCGCTGAAGATATAACTTAGTTTTTATAACTAGGTTGTAACTTTTAAAACTTTTGTAATCCTAGACAGCAGCAGAGCAGCAGGAAGAATATGAAAAATTTGGCAATTTCTAATTATGGGGGGGGGGGGGTCTATGGTGGTTACAGCCCTGTTTAAGTGCCATGCTAACAGAATCTGAAGCATCAATTATTGTAAAGTTCCTTACATCATTAGCAGGATCAATGTCAAACATGATGCCGACCATATCGAAGCTGTAATATTCCCTAAAATGCATCACTTGTCATCTCTATACAGCACAGCAGGAAAGTAAGTAGATTACTCAGATCGTAGTGTTGACCACATTCCTCAAGCTCAAAATGAACAAACAAATATTATGGAAAAATATTGTTTATAAATGACAACAAACCAAAATCTGGCCCCAAAGTAGCTAGTCCCTACTAAGCGACAGCATCACTCTTAAGTCTAATATTGGTGTTAACGAAGATTTGAGATGAAAAGTCAGTCTTAGACTGCATTTAGAAAGGTACAATATTTTGATGTACCTCAGGGTTACAAAATCCGCAAACCTCTTAGAAAATCTCATACAGCATTTATTTTGACCCCCAGAAATTGAACAACAACACTATCAATTAAAGTTTTACACTATTCATTTTAAGTGCCACATAAATGATTTCGCACTATACCAAACACAATTTCTATATATCAGACATTAGTAGCTTTCACTTTTCTCTACTGCAAGAAATTGTAATTGCACCATATATGGAGGGTTGGTCAAAAGCAAAAGCCATAATATTAATACTACACTGTCGGTTAACGCTATCAGTCTCGAGAGCACGTTTTAAGCAGCCATGTCAACCGAATGTAGTCACATGCTGTAGTTACTGCCCAGTAAAGTCCTCCTGAACCAGTTTCAGTCCTGTGTTCACCTTCAGCACGAGGTTAAATAAACGCTCGGCGAGTTAACGCTCAGTGTCAGATCACGGCCTGGGCGCGTGCGGACCATAGAGAAAGAACCGAGCGCGTGCTGCACGGTAGCCCGTTCGACCTTGTGGAGGTGTGTTGTTAACGGAGAGGGCACCGTAGCCAGTCATTCGCGCAACTCGTTACATACGAACCCATTGATCGCAAGTAAGCGGCTTACTAGTGCTGCTGCATTCAGAATACAAAAGCGAACCTCCGAACACTCCGGCGCTTGGGGTGATACTGACGCGCACCGGCTGCTGCTGGAGAATTACACCGGAGAGCGTTTTTATCACACTGGCACTGCGGCGAAAGTCAATGATATAACACGACATCATTTGTGCATAAAAGTGCACGTCTTGACTGAGACAAAATAGACACCTTGCGACCATTTGTCTACCAGGTGGCATTGCATGCTGCGCGTGTTAGCAGTCAGGCTAACTGTTCACTGCTGCTATAAAGACTGATAAGCGAAATGAAAGAAATAAAAGCAGAAGCTTCCACGGTTTATGACAGCAGTGAAACCACACGCATAACCGAGGTGATTAAATAAAGAAAAGCACGCATAACCAGTTAGCGAGGTGATATTGACCTACAGTACGCGTGGTAGGCCGCTGAATGAATTAAAGCCCCATGCAGTTATTCAGTCTGAAGTACTGACCGCTTCAAGTATCTTGACTTTAAACCGATTCCACCGGGGTAACCCTCCACCAAGTCCTCCTCCTTCACAGCGGCCCTGAATTATCCATGAGCTCACAGAAACCGCTCGTCCATGTGGCTCGGTACATAATTCAGATGAATGAAGGTGTGAATTGACTTCAAGGCACAAAGAACAAAGAGCATATGCTATCCCTGTCATACTCCGAAATGACCACACAAATGATAATAGCTCCAAGTAACATTAGGATTTGGACCTTAAAATATGGAAACGACAATTCCCTAATGGAAAATCCAGATTATAATGGCTTCTAGCTGGTCCTTAGTTGGTAGGACCAGCAACAAATCAGCTACCAGCTGGTGAAACCATCTTAAAATGGTCAAGATGGTTTGTGGAATATGTAACTTAACCTGGCCAACCAGCTAACGTTACTGATCAACTTAAAAACTACGTTAGGTAACGTTACTATGTTCCAAAACATGGTCGTAGCAGCTGAAGGGGGTCAAGATGATTTTTTTGCAAAATAGTATAAGGTCTGTTAGCTACCAATGAGAGATTTTACTGCAGTTCCTCAATTAGACGACTTTAAATAATGTGCAAGACCTGTTATTTATCCATTAGAGTTGAACTCCGATTTGGCGACACCGTTAGCCGCTAACGTTATAGCTAAAGCGTTCCAGGCGCTTTGGATAGCGGATAGCACTGGCGCAATGTCAAACCAATGAAGGTGGAAATCATTTTTGAAGATGAAATGGCTGCATGTGAGATGGTTAAAATTAGCTTGAATGTCAAGCAAAAGGCGACAGCAGGACTAATCAGAAGCGGCTAAAATGGGCTCCCTCTGCGCTATTTAAGCTTCACCTATCAGCATTTATGAGGTAACGTTAAGTTGAAAACCCGAACTCACGGTTTATACTCACTGTGTTTATGCGTCCCTCGCACCGCCACCGTATACTATTAATGTTACGTGTTCAAGGCCCAGCACAATCCCAACGTGTCCCCCCGCTTTGCGTGTGTATGTGTGTGTCTTGTCTCTCCTACCCACGTGTTGACCGTCCTATCGCTCACTCTAAAAACAGAGACGCATCAGCTGATCAAATCTCGCGATAAGTCCGCGGTCAGCGTTAATGTATGGATACATCGCGAGATCACAGTGGTCTCGTACTTCACGAGGCTGCCGAAGACATTACGGAGTCGTTTCTTCATAATGTTGAGGGAATAAGTAAAAGGGTCATTCTACAGAAACGTCCACTTTTCTGTCCCTAGACTTTACAGAAATATTACAATTGAAATACACATTAGGGTTACAATATTTTTATATTTTAAAATGAAACAATATGTTATTTGAACAATTACACCTTCCTGAGCTATCAATGTGGCATTCTTTTTTTATTATTAATTCAATAGAATTTCAAGTACCACAAAACTGCTTGTCCCCACAGCCATGTACAGAGAGGGAAAGTGCTTCATTTTGAGGTCAAAAACAGGATTTTCTACCATTTAAAATACAAAAGTCTATTCATAACGATCAAATATATGATGTAAATGGCATAAAAAAAACAAAATGCAAATAAATATTATAAAATATATAATGAAAATAGTGGTCCCCTGGAGTTGTGTCACTGGTGTTACCGCTTAACAAAAGTCTTTTATTTTGGAATAAAAAATCACACTGATGACATCACTCCACTACCTCCTTCCCTTTCCTGAAGATCTATGAAGGCAGGCCCATGTGAAGTCCACTGTCTCTTTTCAGTTATCAGAAATGTTCTCATTTATCTCATGATTTCATATGAAGCTTTTAGTTGACGTCAGTGGTGTGACCTACCTTATTGTTAGGGAATTGTAAAAAAAAAAAAAAAAATAGAATACAATTGGATTAAATTACTTAATTTAGAGCGTATACCATGACTGACAACAAGTGGTTTGATACCTAGCAGCAGCCATTTTGTAAAATGCATTTTTCATGAAAATTGTCACTGGTGTTACTGTCACTAGTGTTACCTTCTTTATGGGTAACACCAGTGATGATCAGTGACTCCCATTTTAGATCAACTTAATTCAAAGCTATTAATTTAGTTCTTTTGCATAAAATAGCACTATGCTTTTGTGATTCTAACTTTTATTTATCTTTGTTAATCCTCCTTTGGTCAGATATGGCTTAATTGAGTGCAGTTGAGAAGCAGCGACTTTACAGACAGCCAAGGGATGCTGATCCTGAACATAGAGCAGAATACTTGCAGAAAAGGAGTTATGTCAGAGACATTGAAACAAAAAGAGAAAGAGAATAAGCAATTTAAGTGAAAGGGGGAAAAGAATTGAACATAAGGCATGGAGCAAAGAACAGTCAGAGCCCCCCCCCCCAAAATCATCACCAGATAGATCACCCAGCATTTCAAGGTACAAACTGAACTGTTACAAATACAGAAATCAACGGTTAAACTGTGAAACATAGTTATAAAAGTGCATAGCATACAATGCCACCACTCACACACACACACTCTCGCTCTCTCTCTCTCTCTCTCTCATATACACTCTCGCTCACACTCGCTAACACTCACACACACACCTTTTACATTATCATATGTCTCATCTGGATTTGCTTCCCTGGATATTCACACCAATACTCACATACCCTTTTTGCACTAACTCTTTCCCTATCACCTATTCTTCACATTCACAGGCACTGAATAAGCGTTCAGTTCAAACTGATAAGCGATTCTGGGAGTTCATTATGGGGCAGTTGGGCAAGTAATTTAAGGCACCATGAAATGTAAAATGAGGACAGTTCGAAGTTTACACCTCTTTGTCATAACCTACACTGAACAAAATTATAAACGCAACACTTTTGTTTTTGCCCCCATTTTTCATGAGCTGAACTCAAAGATCTAAGACGTTTTCTATGTATACAAAAGGCCTATTTCTCTCAAATATTGTTCACAAATCTGTCTAAATCTGTGTTAGTGAGCACTTCTCCTTTGCTGAGATAATCCATCCACCTCACAGGTGTGGCATATCAAGATGCTGATTAGACAGCATGATTATTGCACAGGTGTGCCTTAGGCTGGCCACAATAAAAGGCCACTCTAAAATGTGCAGTTTTATCACACAGCACAATTCCACAGATGTCGCACGTTTTGAGGGAGTGTGCAATTGGCATGCTGACTGCAGGAATGTCCACCATAGCTGTTGCCTGTGAATTTAATTAATTTCTCTACCATAAGCCGTCTCCAAAGGCGTTTCAGAGAATTTGGCAGCCTTTTGTGTACATAGAAAAAGTCTTAGATCTTTGAGTTCAGCTCATGAAAAATGGGGGCAAAAACAAAAGTGTTGCGTTTATAATTTTGTTCAGTGTATTATAAGAGCATGACATAAAATAGCAGTGGACAATTGCAGTTTAGACAATGTACTGTACTTTGTTGTACATTTTTAGTTGTTTTAGTTCAAATGTTTTAAAATTATGTTTATGTTCTTTTACTAACTGTTTTCACTAGTTGGCAAATGTATGCCAAATGTAACAATTTAGTAATTGTTAATTATAGCTGAAGAATAAGGGTGTTTGGTCTTATGTATGTCACTAGTGTAACATTGTGTCACTGGTGTTACTGTGTGTTTTTTTTCTGTCACATTCTATAAAATGTGTCACATGTGACATGATGATAATTTTACATCTATTGAATTCTGCTACACTCAAGAGTTAAGATTTAAAGGATTGTATCATTACTTGTTTATAACTTTTTCTAATATTTTCATTGTTATAGCAAATACATGTTTGCGCAAATGAACTGACATCATTCAGTCTCACTTTTAACAAACCTGATTAAAATAAATAAAACATAATCTCCTTATTTGTTGCATTATCATTATTTTTATATAACTCTGACTACATGTGCTGAAAAAAAAGAGAAATAATATTTTAAAAAAACCTTTAAAATTGCAAAAGTAAGGTAACACCAGCGACAAAAAAGGGTACATGCGATCTTTAAATAAATATACAAAAAATATAAAAAAATCATTAAGCTGTCATTTATGTGTATTCATAAAGTCAAAAGGCAATCTAATAATGTGGTCTAAGTTTAAATGTTTAAAAAAGAAATATATTTTAAGACATCTTGCCATACCAAAAGTGGACGTTTCTGTAGAATGACCCAAATGTGACAGAAAGACTCCAAATAGATTCAAGGATTGTAGCTCAAAATATGTTTAAAGGTAAAGTAAAACAAAGTACAAACAGCAGCAGTTATTTGCTGTTATTGACATGGCAGTTGGCTGCTAAACTTTGAACTTTGCCCCTGGATATGATAAAGCCTGGTACACTGGAGTGTTTGCCACGTTTGAAAAGATCACAGTATTGACCCGTCAAGCAGTGTGATATGCAGTATTTCATTTAAATCTTGATTTTTGTATAATTATTATACATATGACCTCATATTAATTGAGACTATATGGAACATTTAAGTAAACTTGCAGAAAAAGATTAAAAATGGATGGAAATGCTGAACTATCTAGTACACAATATTCATTTTAAAATATATTAATATAAAATAATAAAAAAAGATGTACAAATGTGTCAGTCTCCCTAATGCATGTTTAAGTTATCTATATGGATTACTTGGCTTGTGAAAGGCCACTTTCACAAACAGATTCCAAAGTCAAAGGTTTGAGGTCAAAGGACGTTTTTGAGCATCTTTTTGTTGTTTGTTTCTGGTTTTATTTATTTGGTTAAAGTTGGTTTTAACAGAGACGTTGCAGTTGTGTTGTACTTTTGTTCTTCCATATATTCAGAATAGAAATACTGCAAAACCAAACTGGCTCATTTACCATGATGAATCAAGAGATTGTGGAAAGGTAATCACTTTAAATGGTGTTAAAGTTGATGAATGTAATCCACAGAGTATCTCTTATCATTTAGATTTCATTACAATGCCCCTGAAGCGAGGTTATAGTCAAGTTTTTTGACAATTTTATCAATACAAAATCATTAAAACTTCAAACCTCTAAAACATTTTGTTTTTGCACAGGTTGTACGGCAGTTTCTGAGGTGATAAACATCTGATACAGGTATCTTCTTGGCATTTAAACATTTCTTTCCCTTTAATAAAACCCAGTTAGAAATGTAGAGTAAAAATTGATTCCACATGTTAGACAGCAGGGTAACAGGGTTGAGGGAAACTTTTATTACGAACACTGGTATAATTAAATTGCCATGTTATACATGAACAGCAACTAACCGCTTTACAAAAAAGCAAGTAATACAATATCACATATATTTACACTTGTATTTATATACCTTCCAATTTTACACAAACATATTTACAGGTGACCAATGCAATTAAAAATGTGGCAATGCATCAGACAAACACACATTTTAAATTATATAAAATAAACCACTTTTTTAGTCAGGTTTATGTTGAGAACATAAGAGTTTAATTACATAAGCAATTTAAAAGGCTTAGGGGCATGTCATGTGTCCTATCCGCCATCATGGCAGTCAAGACTATGCCTTCATTATTGTCTTAAAGTTTTGACATATCAGATTAGGTCAGTTTTAGATTGGTAGTAGCAATGCAACATTTAAGATTCAAGAAAAAGGAGTTATATTCTGGTTATTCAGAGTAATGGACGCAAAAAAAGAAGACAAATCTTACACTTCCAACACTCGATTGGGTCATTATGTTCCTTCATATTTTCAATTTATCTTAAAAACTGTAAATTTGACATGGACTGATGTGAAATTCGCCATCACGACATATAGAGAAGGAATAAACATTTCAAGTTTCATTTTTGATCACTGTGATCTGAAATCTGCTGTTGGGATGATATTTCACTGTAAATACTTAGTGCCCTAAAATGACCACAAGTCAGCATGAACGTACATTTTTGGACCTGCAGTGTAGTACGTTGTAAAACATACGAAAATGTAAAATAAATCTACAAAAGAAATGGAAAAATGACATTGATTTGGTCCCAATTTTAAGTGTGAAACATCTAGTATTTCAATGCAATCCTTTCAGAAACATAAAATTAAAATTATGCATAAATATTCCGTCCTCAAACATTTGGCAGGTACCCTTTTCTTTAGTAATACAAGTTTCCCTTTAATAAGCATTTCAAAGAGACAATGTACTTGAGTCTGTTACTAGGCACACTACCGTGTCCTCCTTGTAGATTTGCAGATTGGCATAATAATGACAGAAAAGTAATGCAGAAAACATATTGCACACAAAAATCGGCCACTTCAATTTTGATGGCCATTGTATGTTAAATACACCGTGAAGCCCTGCAAATGGCATGTTAATTCCAACTTAAATGGCACAATTGTGTTTAATTTTGCAATTCACTGGTTAGGCGACGAGTGGGAAAACGATTAAATTAAACGCCAAAAACATGGTTACAAAGCTAGTGAGAACTGTATGGAAGAAAATAATTCTCTAAGGCATACAACATAGACGAGACAGACATAAAAATATACAAAATGGAGTTCACAACAGTTTCCCCTCACAATATTGCAA
This sequence comes from Sinocyclocheilus grahami, assembly GCF_001515645.1. Classification (NCBI taxonomy): domain Eukaryota; kingdom Metazoa; phylum Chordata; class Actinopteri; order Cypriniformes; family Cyprinidae; genus Sinocyclocheilus; species Sinocyclocheilus grahami. The sequence goes on along the minus strand of NW_015505185.1, from coordinate 3,035,946 downwards.
ACTAGTCTTTGGTGCAATGTTACTACGTCAGCTTGTGGTGGGATTGGGATTCCTGTGCCGTACGTGAGCCGTTAGTGAGACGGGAACAGGGGAAGGTAAAAGTGTGCATGGATATTTCCTGATCACACACTTAAATCATGTGCAATTTGTATACACGCATAGTGTTCAACGAAACAAATAAAAAAACATATTGCACCACAGTGAGACAATGCTAAAACATGAATATTAATGCCAATTTGTCGTGTTTGATTTGTGCAATTTGGGGAAACAAAAATACATACTCATCCGCTGCTCTTCTAGAATTGTTTTTTTACGACCGATCGCAAAGCAAACCTTCATGTGATCTCCAAAAACATTATCTACAGAATAAATATTTAGATGCTGCAATATGATATTCTCGTAGTTGATGGTCACATGGTACAGTTTAAATCGTAGCGACGTATGGACTATATGGTAAATGTTAAAGCCGCAACACATTTTCATAATTAGTACCTGTATTCCCTTCCTTAGCAAGGTCTTGCCTACTTTACAAACTATACACAGCTGAAAACCCTGACAAAGGCACACAATGGATAAAATAAGAACCCAAAACATGTGATCGTTATTATCGTCAATAGTATAGTACACATATAATCTTGGATTGCCATCCAGATTTCAAGCCTGTGGATATCAGGACAGGACAGGCCCCTTGTCCATCCCGCATTGGGTCCGGGACAAAATGGAAAAAGGCCGGATGCCAGGCCAGGATAATGAGCCTGCGAGTCTCCACACGGTTGGTCATCTGTTTGCTGTAGTGGTTGATCAGATCAGTTTCTCATTCTTGTGTTTCTTTCAGACATCAATGAGGACATAATCTCAAGTTTGTGCAAAACGAAGAGTGGACGCCTCAGATGGACAGATTTAGCATTTCAATGTGGTCGGTCCCAAGACATTTTCGATGTTGAGTGCAACACATAAGAGTTCAGTGCATTCTCCTGAAGTAGTTCATTTAGGCAAGTGTGTGGCAAGCTTCAACTGGTATTAAAAAAACAAACACTTAAGCGGTTCTTCAATGCAGGAACCTTGTTAACTGGACAACGGAAAGCAAAAAGGATTCGTGGAGAAGAACGATGGCCGCGGAGTAGAGAGAAATGCTTTAAATCTTCTCAGACGATCTTTTTGATGCTTGGCCGTTTGAAGCTGCCTGCACTACGCTGCTTCTGCACCTGGCTGGCTGACCCGTGTCGCGCTCGCCCACTGGTGGAGAGACTCGAGGTGGGAGAAATCTCAACGTTCTCCTTGTCGATGCCTGCAGGAGAGAGATGTAATGTAACACCAGTCGCAACTGTTGTCTGTTTCTTACTCAAAACCTTAAATCGAATCAATTACCTTCACAATAATTGTTTAATCTTAATTTACATTTATCAAATGTAAAACATCAACTCAAGCATTTGGTCAGGTTTCACAGATGTATGCTTTGACATGGAGTCTAACTGTAAGTACACATATTGAACAGCAGGTGTCTCAGTGCACTACATTATCACACAGAGGAGAAAGTCTCATGCAGGGATCCTGTGAGCATTCATGATATGAGACATAAGTGTGCTTTTAAAATGTGCCTGTTGTTCTTGTGTAAATTATTAGATATATTATATATCAGCATTACTGTTCTCACAGATTCAAATTTACAAACTGTAAACTATAAAAGGCTTTTCACACTCTGTTTAATACTGGGTTAATGTCTTTTATAAGATTTCACACTTTTTTTTTTTAAGGCCACACTGCTTTAAACTTTGGGTTATGATGCATTTAGCTGGGTGCTAAAGCCAAACTGTGGTGCAAAGAAACAATGTGGTCCTGTAATAAAATATCAAGTTATTTAGCAACAGACAGCCAAACATAACCTGCCTTAGTATGCATCAATTTAAATATAAAATTAAAAATATTTAAAAAAAATTACATATATGTATTAATTACAAATGAATTTATGTAACTTTTGTTAATAAATTAATTAATTTAACTAATTTATTTACATTATTTATTTATATAACAATAATACACATTTTAAATTTTATAATATATAAACAGTGCCTTATGTCTCTCATGGGACGAAGAGGATATAGGCCCGGTTTCACAGACAGGGCTCAGCCTAAACCAGGATTAGGCCATAGTTCAATTAGAACATTTAAGTAATTTTTATAAACGTACTTAGAAAAAAACATTACTGGTGTGCATCTTGAGACAAAACAAAGACACTGATATATTTTAAGATCAGTCAGTGCAAGTTTCTTTCAGTTGAAACAGCTCAGACTTAAATTTTAGTCTAGGATTAGGCTTAAGCCTTGTCTGTGAAACCAGGGGGTAAATTAAGAAAAAAAATATTTAAACAAAACAACATAATCCTATCTATATTAAACTAAAGAAAAAAAATTGCATATAATTTATAAAATATTTAACATATAATATATAAAATAAAATTAATAAACACAATTAAATAAGAGATTAATTGCATAATTGATTTTTATCAAAAACAAAATAGAAATTATATATAATAAATAATGTTTATATTTTAAGATACATTTTTTTTTTATAATTGAATTTTTTTTAGGCAAGTAACAGAATTCATATACACTAGTCAACATTTGAAGTGGATCAAAACCATCCTAAAACCTAAAGCCAAAATGCATTCTTGTCTTAGGACAACTTTGATGAACTTTTTTGATCAACTTTAAATGTAGACTACTGTATATTTATATACAGTATACTTTTTTAGACATTACGACTTAAATTAACCAAGGGTTAAAAATGACAATGGCCTAACAATTTCAAGTGTTAAAAGCCTTTCAGAATGCTTTTAAAACTGCAAATGTTCCGTCCTCCTCATTTGCGCTTAATATCAGGCCCTTGTGATCTCTCTACACACTTCCTGTTAAAGCAGCCCCTCTTGCTTTGTTCCGACAGTAGCATCTACTACTGACTCCAGCAGCAGATTTACAATACAAACACAATGCGAATGGCAACAACTGCTATTTTCACACAACAGAGGTCGATGATGAGTACCTGGGAGGACGAGGTGAGGTGGGAATACAGCCGACTTAGAGCAAGGCAGACAGGCTTCACACAGAGAGAGTAGAAAAAAAAGACATGAGTGACACATTCACAACTCAAAAGAGGACAGGAAGGACAGATGAATGGAAGAAACAGGAAATCAAAATAAAAATGGCAGCTTACAAATATATCTAACTTTGTGCGTTTTACTCTAAATGACCAACAAAAGCAGAGTTCTGCTGAACAGTGAAGCTAAGCAGTAGCTGATATTAGCTCAAAATGCAGATTAAATCCATATCAAAAGGAGAAATTAGAAGGAATGTGATTTAGACATTCACTCAAGTGCTTGCTGGATCATCTAATGACGTCTGTTACATATACACGTATATAAAAATACCTCTGTTATGAAAATACACCCTTTAATGGCCAATTTAAACTGAATAGTATCACACTGCCACCACTGAAAAAAAAAGGAAAGACAAGAAATAGGCACTTAAATAAGTTACCACAGTTCGCAAACTATAGAACTGGACATTAATTGCCCAACACAGCTCTATAGTTTAGGTTTGTACCAGCTGTTTTCGGTGGCACCTCCTCTGTGGTTCGTGGATGGGAGAGAGTTGGGGACCGTCTATAAACTATAGGGCCCTCTGAACCGACAGCACATTCCCAATAAAAAGGAGACAGAATGCAGTGAGGTTAATGAAGATACAAACGCAAAGCAAAGGTGTCAAATGCACACACAACCACTGTCAAAGCCCTGTACGATGGTCTACTCTAAATCTTGCACGTCTAGCGAAGCCCGACAAACTGTAAACTGGCGACACTTTTAGAGGTCTCGAGATGTGAAAGTAGACAAAAGCACTGAAAACCGCAAAAGCAGCGCGTTTCCAAACAGAGCTGTTACTGTGTTATTTTTTTATTGCTAGGGTATGTCGCAATGACAGCACATGTGTTAGCGTTATCGTGACTCACGTAATCGCATTTACGTGAGCAGGTGTGAGTAGCTCGGGAAGAATGTGAAGTGTGAAGTTAAGTGAGCGACTACGGACTAATTTGCGCCTATGTGTGTTTGTGTGTAATGATGCAGGAAGTGAGCACTGACCTGGTGAGTGCTGTGAGGTGGCGAGAGATGTCATGGAGTTGGACAGGTTGAGGTTGGCCGTGATGCTGAGCTGGCTCTGGACGGTGGGCGGATATGGAGAGGTGGGGGTGCGCAGTGATTCCTCCCCTCCTTCTTCTTCGATACCAGGAAGGTAAGTGTCAATCAAAGCATCTAGGAACTTAACCACAAGCTCGGCATAGTCTGGAATTTGGGTTTGCTGTTGGAGAGAGTAAAAGCAGGAGTGACTTAATGATTTAGCTTTATTTACACAATCTGAGGGATATTATTCACCCATTTCGTCATTATGAGTGTAAGTTTGATTACTCTAACCTTGAGTATGAGCAATCGCAACAGTGACAACATTTAATGACTGGAATAACCTAGATATTTAGGATTTGCTGTGGTTGTTCAGTAATGCATTCAATATACATAATAGGGCTGTTACCAGTCAGATTAAATAATTTACAACAGCAATAAATAATGGGGGGGGGGGGTTGCATACTTTTAAACATACTAAACCACCAGTAGGTGGCGGTAAGTCACTTAATGAGTGAGTCATTCAACCGATTAGTTCAAAACGCTGAATCATTCCGTAACAAAACACTGCTGAGTGTTGCTTGGAGAATGTTTAATCTGCTGTGATCTTTGTTTGGAACTATTTTCGTTGTAGAAATAGAACAAAAACAGTAAATATTGTGTCTAAAATGTAAGTAACTTAATAACTACCAGACTACTTTACTTGTTTATTGAAATAAAATCAATGTGACATTTGCAATCGTGAAAATATTCAGGAAAATAGCTCCTTTGTCAAGGTGTTACTTAACTATATCATGTTATGAATAAACTAAACATTTAGAATTTTTACCTCAGTGTTTCTCTTCTGAGTTTCTTTCTGTGTGCTGTTACGCTCATTTGTTTTGAAGTCTCTCACAAAGAGACAGGCAGCGCGAGCCTCAACAGTGCGACCTTGATACCAGAAATAGCCGACACTATCCATTATCAATCACTGTTTACTCTGAATGTAATAAAATCAGAAGAATCATTATCGCGTCTCGATGCTTCGCTGGTTATTTTTTGTCACTTCAATTTTAGTCAGGCTATTTGTCCGGTCGGGTAAGTAAAAAAAATGTAATTAAATTTTAACTAACTAGAAGGCTGGTCAGCTAGCTGTAGCTCGACCTATATTATTATTATTATTATTATTATTATTGAGAACATTATATAAACAAAGAAGGTAGTTCAACCTGTATTCCACTACTGCAATTCTGTCTGATGACGCAGTAATCTAAAATCTTTGGTCTGTCCAATGATTGTAAACAGTCATTAGGTCCGTAAGACTGAAAAAGATATTTTAGCGGTAATGTGACCAAAAATATTTAACCTATTGAATCTGAATTTAAGACATTAAGACTTTTAAGGCATTTTATTAGACTTTTTAAGACTTAAGGACCCACGGACACCCTGTATATATATATATAAACGCTAACGGGGTGGGGGGACTTTATTGTGAAGAAAATATTTAATAAAAAATAAAATAAAATACAAATTATATATATATATTTCCAGCACATAAAAATGTGTTTAAAAAAACAAGCAAAATAAAGGTAATTAAATAGCAATTTAAAAAATCAATTAATATAAACATTATAACAATGAAAATATTGGCAGGGCAAGTAAAAACCTGAATTACTGGTCTGACAAGGCAGGATGAAACGGATCATTATTGCTGAGCCATGAAAGAAGGAAAACAGTTCTTTCAGCAAGGGATACATAAGCAATACATCCCTGTCATTTACACCTTTTTAAACCACAGCAGAACTGTGGGAGGGTAAGAGGGCACAGACACAGGATGGGTGCGGGAGATGTTTGGGGAAGCCGTTTTGGTCAATAAATCTAGAAAGCTGCAGAGACTGCAGCACACAATTTCTTCACTGCGCTCTGTTGGAAAATGAAAAGTGTTTATGGGAGCAGTTAATCATACCTTAGAGAAGGGCCCGGCAAACCTCCAAAGACCGTTGAAACCAAAACCTGTGAGACAAAGAGAGAGGTGACAGCAGAGACAGAAAAGAAGAATCAAAAGAAAAAAGCGAATCAGTCAGACATCAGAACTCTAAACAAGACGTACAAAACCCCCCCCTCTAAACTAGTGTTGTTAATCGATTAAAAATTGCAATTACATGCAAAATCTACTTAATAATAACTAACAGTCTATCAATATTTGCATTTTTTAATTAAAAAAAATACAAATTAATAGCACTAAATTAATATGATAAGTTGACAGCGCTACTTTAAAAACTTGCTTTTAGACAATTAAGAAAGCATCTGCCAAGAAATGTAAATGTTGAGAATGACTGGAGAGATTGGATTTACTCTGCAAGCAGGACGGCTGGTATTGGGGAGGAGACTCCTCATGATAAACCACATTCTGAATGATGCCATGGACGGGGTTCAGGAGGTTGGGGTCCTGGCACATGGAAAGGACGGTGCTTAATTTGGAGTCCAGCAGGTTGTGGCTGTAATGGATAAAAATGACACAGGCAAAATGAATGTCAAACTACAGGGCCAAAATCATATACAACAGACCGGATCATTTTCATGCATATTGCGAAAGCTAATTCGTGTAAATTATCTTGTTGTCATGTAGGTGTAGTACAAAACAATAACACACTCTTCTCACATTCTTCACATTTTTTTTCATGGAACTCAACTGGCTAGTGGATTATTATTTGAATATGTGGCTTTATATGTATTACTCATGCCAAACACACTCATAGGTATGCATCATTATGATGAACAGTGACTTGGGAGTAGCATGAAACTGTAGCTGTACATTACAGTAAAGACACTTTTAAATCAAAAATTACTCTCAGGAACTAATAATTACAGTGTCATGACATTGTTTCCATATCTAGTGTATGCAAAAAGATACTTCAATTACACACAAACATACATTACAGTTCAAATGTTTGGGCTCAGTAAGATTGTTATAAGAAATTAAGAGTTTTATTCAACAAGGATGCATTCAATTAATCAAAAGTCACAGTAAAGTACTTTATATTTTCGCAAAATATCTCTAAACTTCAAATGCTGTTGTTTTGAACTGGTTATTCATTAAATAATCCTAAAAAATGGTTTCTAACTAAATATTAAGCAGCTTTATATGTTTTTTGGGGCTTTTACAGCATTCAAATTTGGCCACAGAAACTCAAGCATGCTTGCTTGACATGAGAACCAATGATTGTCAATGTTTGCTGATGAATGTTTATATGTGGAAAAAAACTAAACATTCTGCTCATTATATAAAGTGATCATGTCTCTTCAGAAGACTTGGATTAAACTTGTTGCAAATGTTTTGGGGAAAAAAAACAAAAAAAACCTTTTGAAGCATGAGAGTTGAGTTTTGGGTGAACAAACTTTCAGTGGATGGACAGAAATCCCTGAAACTCATGAAATATTTTTAGCATGGGAAATATTAGGAGACTAATGGATCTTGAATGACTCAGAGTGATGTGTTGGTATGTAATACGGCAGACACTCACACTACTGGAAAGACCTTGGGGAACACCACACTGGCCTCAGCCAAATACTCGTACAGGATCCGCTGATGAAACTCATCCGTAGTGTATTTCACCAGTGTTGCCTGCAATTAAAAACAATACTTCACTATACAATGGTAAATATAATATAAAAACCATCATAAATGGAGAAAGAAAAAGATCTTCATTTAACTTTCTTGTGCTATACATAAGGCAACAGCAAAGAAAAAACATTTAATATACAAAGACAATTCCACCTGTAGAAGGATTTAAAGCACAAGTGCAATGAAAAGTAGTATGGAGCACACACCAGTATAGTAAGGAGCAGCGTCTGGATCTTCGGGTCTGTGAGAACATTCTCGTCTAGGAGGACATTGGACTCAGACACAGAAACTTTGCGTAAATGGGAGTTGGCTATTCGCTGAGTTTCTGGAATAAAGAAGAGGTGTTGGCAATTCAACCTCTCTCATTTCAAAGCCCAATTAACATTTACTGCATATAGATTAGCACTGGCCTGTAGCATAACACATTTAATTCATAATTGTGAAAAAAACTCACCTATCTCATAGTCATTTTCAGAAACTCGTCTCATCTTTGGAGGTGTGGTGATGCCTGACTCCATGTCTGGTCTCTTCGGGGCTTTTGAGTCCGAAATCAGATGATCAAAACTCTTTCTAGTGCCTAGAATAAAAAATAAAAGCACTTAAGTATGAAGCTGAAATAAAGCTACAGCATGTTTAAGGGCCTCTTAGAAAGAACAAAGTCATCAGACCGCTAATACCCAGAAGTTTCTTCGCATTGGCCTGTGACGGCTGGCCCATGTCTACGCTCATGGATTTGCGTGGGCGAAGGCTGGTCTGCCCCATTGCAGAGTACGGAGGTGCAAGACTGCGCTCTGACACTTTCGGAGAAGCCCAGGGCTGGTTTTCACGCAGTAGCCTGACACATAAGAGAGTGTGAAAATCAACAAGCAACAACAAAAAAAAAGCAATTAAAAAATATATCAATATAGTGTGGTTGGAAAAACAAGTAAATAGGAGAACGAAAAACAGAAAATTCAAACCTGTTTGATGAAAAATTCTCACCTGCATCCAGGTTCAGTGTCGTACACGGAGTACGTGTCCATGGGAAAGTTTTCCATGGTAACTTCTGAGAGCAGTAATGACTTCCTATGCTTTAGGCTGCAGCGGCTCCTCACCTCCTCTGACACTGTGAGCAAAGCTATACACAAACATACACTTTAGATGTTTCCATCTGAATTAAGACGCATATCTACTTCATAACAGGTTGTGATTGTTTGCTTAAGGTTGTGCTGGCTTTAATGTACCTGCCAGATAGGCCACACTCTGCGTGTTCACCTCAAACTTGTCACAGCTACGGTGTTTTCCCACCAGGCCCAGGAGCGTATGAAGGATACGGACTGTCCTGGCCACAGTGGTGGAAGAGGGATGTCTGTATCCTAAATGAAGAAAAGACAAATATGAGGAACCAGACACATGAAAGACCTTTCACTGATGAACTGCAAATGCTCAATGTGATCGACTGTTAAAACTGCTCAATGCATCAACTGGTCTGTTTATACAACAGTAATGCATAAATTCAACAACCTAGAAGAATGAATAAATTTAAAAAAAGTAAAAAATAAATAAATCAATTATAATAATAATAAATCAGGTTCAACATAGATAATAATCATCATCATCATTTAGTTAATTTTAATATTCAACCCTTTTCAACCCCTTAATTTATGAACCCTTTGGAAATATTGTGAAATAAAAATGGAAAATTAAATAAAATTACATAAAAAATTTTTTTTAAATGGCATGTTAAACCCAATTTATAATAATAATAATAATAACAGTAATTATTATTTTTAAATAGATTATTTTTAAACCAGACATTGGTTATAAGTCAAATTAAAATAAATGCATGTTGACCCTGATTTTGTGTAGGGATGTTCATTTCGGTTATTTTTCCTAACCGACAACCGATACTCGTTAACCGATTGTTAACCATTAACCGACAAGATTATTTTAAATTAGAATTGAATTAAATTAGAAAGGATAAGTGTCTGTGACCTGTTAAAAAATACTAACATTTGTTTCCCAGGGATTAATTTTACATGCACAAAAAGCAGCAAACAACAGAACATGTGGATTAACATGGTCATCATATCACATCACGCACCTGCAGCGCTTCTGCCAGCGGAGAAAAACAATGAAGCTGTGCAACAAGTAGCCTAGTATGCAGAGTTTCGGTTAATTTTTTGCTGCGCGAAAGGAAACAGACGGCAGAAAGCGGCATCCTATTTTTCTTTACGCTTATTTTACAAAAGCACAAAGATTTGTTTTTATTGTGAATGTACCCAAATAAAGGCAACACTTTTACAATTCCGATTATCTTTAGGACTAAAAGGAGTAGTTGCTTCCACTGTTAGAAGGAAAAAAGTCAAGTGATTGCACCGGTGCCGCATGCGTGCACACAGTTAAGCATTGCTACCTTGACAATGCAGCCAGTTCGTTATCATAATAAAATACAGTCAGTCAAAAATATATGTAAAAAATATGTCGAAATATCTGTGCCGTTAAGCGTCATCACAGTACCGCCGTGATGTTATGCAAAATATTTTGTTTTACGTGGATATTGGAACGCGAGTGAAGTACATAATAAATAATAATTTGCCATTCAAATACATCGCGAATACGGAAACATCTGATTTTGTTTGGAATGAGAGACCCAACGTTGGTTTCAGTTTTGTTTTAGCCTAAATGAATTCGTTTTGGCTTGTCGTTTTGCTATAGCTTCTTATTTTTTTTATTCTTGTTCTTTTCTAAATACTGTTAATTGAAAGGATTTGTTGTGGAGTGAGGGGAACTAAAATAGCCTAGCTATGTTTACAGTGTTTATTATAATGTTTCTAAACATTTCGCATCGGCATCATTAGGCCTATTTCTGAATGAAATAATAAAATGCGACTTATGTTTTTTCCCCCTATAAAACACATTTTTTAATACACGTAGCGTATTTTAACCATGCAGCAAACCTTTTTAAATATTTTGATGAATTACTGAAAAAATAAATAATTAAATTACTTTTCAAACTGTTTAACTGATTGTATTAATCGGTCAAAATTCTTACGGTCGGTTAACCGGTAACAATGAACATCCCTACTACAGTGTGATCCACTGATTTTTGAATCATTACCTTTGAGCAAGTGCCCTACTAATGCAAAGTTGAAGTTGGAGGCAAAGTTTAGTCCCACAAAATGGTCCATTTGTTTACAATGCCATTCCAGAGGCTTCCTGATCTCCATGAAGACCTCCTCAGGACTCTATAAAGGGGTGGAAATGTTAACTGCTTAGAGTTTTATATTCTACCACCTTGATATTTTATCTATCACTAATAATAATAATAATAATATCAAGAGTATCAAAAAAAGTTTTGAGTCTGTGGTTGTCTAAATGTGGATTTCAGTTGGGCACCTTATCATTAAACACCCAGAGGCTGTCCAGTGTGTGCAGGTTCTGCTCCAGTAGGGCGGTTCCGGCAGAATACAGATTCACTTCATCCAACTGAAGTACAGCCACAGCCACCCAGAACAGAGCTTTATGCATGGGAGAGTCCTGCAGATCATTAGACACGTACACACAAAACTATTAATATGTCAAGTGTGTCATTTCTGCACCACCAAACTGAATTGCAAAGATATTTTCAAACTAGTTTCCCTAAACACTCATCCATGTATACACAGAGAGAAGCAAATGGAAAAAATTTTATTGTCGTGTTACATCAGAGGTAATAACTGCTGATGTTTTCATAATTGAATCCAGCATACAACATGACTGCACCTGATCGAGGAGAGGCTGTAGTTTTGTGAGAGCGATGACGGTGGCCTCAATGAGAACCTGGCTGTTGTAATTATCCGGCCCCTTTAAGCAGCTCTCCAGCCCCTGTGCAGGAACAGCATTAATCAGACAAAGCGGCAGAGCATGACGCCAGCAAACAGTCAGAGCGAATGACACTACAGCAGTTAGACTAGCACTGCACTGCATTCTGAATCACAAACACTCTTCATACAACCCAAATATTCACCATTTCCAGATAAAATACAGTCACAAGAGGAAATTCAACAACAGTAAATGACAACAGAGAAATGTCATTAGTCCAAGCAGTTTGACATGTTGTGACAAACCATGGCTAATTACATCTATTCATTTAGTCTTATGTAAATTTCCCAGTAACTGATAATAAATGCATTTCTCTAAACTTTGCTCAATACTGTATACATTTCCACAGTTATCAAAATAGATTTGAAGTTGTCCAAACTGAATGTTTTTATAAAAATAAAAATCTTAATTTATTGACTACATAATACACTACATAAAATACCATTTAAAAGCTGGGGTTGTTCTTTTTTTTAGTTTTTGAAATAAGTCTCACCAAGGTTGATCAAAAATACGACAAAACAGTAATATTGTGAAATACTATTTAACACTAACAGATATTATTTAAAGATTACTGTTTTTAATTTGTAATTTATTTTAATATGCAACTCAATGTGACCTAATTTATTAAATATAAATAAATATACATAAACTGCATGCTAATTTTCATAGGTGGCATTTTAAACATTGATTAATAATAATATTTTAATGTGTGCGGACATACCCCCAATGGGCAATATGGGCAATAGTTCATTAAAAATTCGACCTCAATTAATTTAAATAAGAATTCCGCATCCTGACAACCTCAAATCAAATTTAAAAAAATGTAATTGTCTTATTCTTATTCCGTTCTAAATGGTGCACAGCTATGGTGTTCAATGAATTTTATCAAAAAGTAAACATCAGAGAAGACCACATTACATAAATGCACCAAAAACAAACGATTCGAGCCAATTACGATCAAATCTAAAATGAGGAAAAACAGACAGAGCTAACCCGATCAATGCTGAGCAGAGGACTGGCTTTACTGAGAATACGAATGATCTGTTTGAGCTGTCCATGAGTCACACGTTTACTGATGCAGCCAAACACCACAAGCGCCCGTGGCTGAAGAGATGGGTTATATTGGAATGCAAACCTATCCAAGAAAAGAAAATACAATTAGCTACTTAAATGTGATTGTACTGTGATTTTCAGTTGTAACTGCTTCACAAAAACTCTTGTCAAATGTAGTTTTCAACACACTTTTGTGCCAATTCGGTCCACTGATCCAACCATTTGCATCCAGGAATGTCCCTCATACAGGCCTAGGGAAAAACAATAATTGGTTAAATAACATATACATAAAAAGCTTGGGAAAATAAGTAGTTATGGAACTCATAAATTCTTTAAAAAGATCAGCACAGTGCTGGAGATACATAAAAAGATGACAAATACTTTTAAATGACAGCAGCAGTAACTAACCTCCATAATCTCCAAAAGAGCCTCTGTAACTGTTTCCAGGGAAGAAAGAGCAAAGGTCTCTCTCTCATAGGAGCCAGGGGAGAACGAGCGGTCTCTGTAGCTGGAGCGGAAGGCGATGACCGCCGCAGATTTGACCTTACTGATGCCGAACAGCAGGTAGAACTTGGGCAGGGAGAACTCAGTCAGACTCAGACGCAGCACCTGTTTAGTCTCCTCTGCAAAGGCAAAAACCAGAACAGCAAAAAAAATCAGACAGATCATCTAACGTTAAAACAACCTAATGTCTAGCAAACAATAAATCAGAACTGCTGCATAACAATTTAAGGAGTACATTGCCATGTAGCACATACATGCAAGGCATATTTATTCAAACTCGAAATGTTGGCACAAAAATACCCCTTTTTACATTAAGTCTGTCAAATCGCAAAAAAAAAGATTCAGTATCATTACTCTATTCAAAGTTTTTAAAGTAATTTTTTTATTATTATTTTATTCTATTTAAGTTACCAAAAACATTTTAACAAGTACAGATTTTTATGTAGATATTATGCACAAAAATGTTTTTCCATTTATTTATTTTTTTGTCATTATTCAGGTTTTAAATGGTTAAAAATTCAGGTATATCTTAGGTGTAACTTTGATATCATGTAATTGAATTATATTTGGCATAAGTAGTACTTAAGCATGAGTTTAAAAAAAACATGAACTGAGACTGTGATCATTCCTTATACACTTGTTAAAACATTTCTAAATTCTTATTTTTATTTGGAGATAACAATATTTAACAAATATTTACAAAAGCAATATATGAATAGAGGACTTGTATTTTAGCCAGAAACAACGGTTTGACGTTAAAAATATCTTGATGAATTTGTTACAAACAAGCAGCTTTTCCCTTCACACAACATAAATTAGAGACTGGAGTCATGTGGATTACTTATGGATGTATTTATCAGCTGTTTGGACTCTTATTCTGACGGCACCCATTCACTGGCCTATGGTGAGCAAGTGATGTAATGCTAAATAAACAGAATGATCTGTTCTGATGAAGAAACAAATTCATTTACATCTTGGATGACCAAATGTTAATGTTTTGGTCAACTATTCCTTTAAAACCCTCACTTTCTGCGAGTTATTTCTCACCGCTGAAGTTGAGCTGTGAGCAGGTGCAGAGCGAGTGTATGATGTTGATAACGAGGCCATGTGTTGACGCTCGGAGTGACAGCGGGCCGGTGGCCACCAGCAGAGTGACGACATGGAACAGGTAAGGCAGATGAGCGGCCACATCCAGAGAGTTGTTGAAGGAGAGCATGAGCATGTAACGGGCCAGGATGGCGATGTCGTCCCACATCAGGTGCTGCTCAAGGGTGGGGGTGGGGGACAGGCACGTCTTATCGATGATCTTACACATCCGGCCAATCACCTGAGAGAAATGAATAAAGAAATTTGTAGTTACATTACAAATATGGGCTTTATTTTACTTTAATTAGTCCCTGATGAAAACTAAAGAGTCGGAGTGCTAAATTGAACAATATCACTAAGGCAGTTTAACAATTTTAAGCTTTCAAAATTAGCAAAGCAATGACTGGACTCCACAAAAAGCATAATTTATCATTTCCACAAATTAGAAACAAAATAGTACTAGAACAAGAAATACTAGAAATAAACTAGAACAAATATAGACAGTGTCCCTTTTTTCACTCTGTGACATGCACCTAAACATCATTTGCTCTCTCAATAAGATTATACTTGGTCCCTCATTTAACCTCAGAGTCCAGCTGCTATACGAGTCTTAGAAAAGCAGACGCAACAACTGGACAAAGCCTGTCCTTGTGCTGCCCGCTGTGACATCAGCAGTGGCTGGCACATGTTAACCAAACAATATTTAGCTTTTCAGCATAGCTGAGCATTTGGGAAAACAACAAAGTATCTTCAACTACTGAAAAATATCTAGTATATATCTAGTTATGGTAACTGCGTCAATCAAGAATCATAAAGACCGAGGTGCTTAAGTTATCCAATTCGCAAATGTGGCTCTCCCTCTGCCCAAGTGTCTGACAATGACGTCCATTGAGCGTAATGACTAACAGTTGCCCATATAATAGAAGCGACTGCCCCACTGGCTAACTATTGTCTGTCTGTGTGCACACATACAAATTGGGCATTTGTGCACAACACTTAGGATAATAGATGTTGGGTAGAAGAGCTAGTCAGCCTGGATAAGATCACAAGAGGAATGATTCAGGAAGACAAGAGCCAGAAACACTTTAAGCGGTAAGTCGAAATCTGTTTAAAAGAGTGTTAGTGGGCTAGAAATTAACCTAAAAGGACATTTAGAGATATGCTAACAAGAAATAAAATTGGTTTAATGAATAATTGAATATAGTAATATTATAACTAAATATTGTATGATATTAAACATTTCAGCTGAGATAAATTGGATGAAATTATACAACAATGCATGGAATATAAGTCGAGCTGTTCCGGGGCATTTTGAATCATCTTGGGATGAACAAATTGATAACTTTATAAATAAATAAAATATTTTAATAATCCTATAATTTTATATATATATATAAAGCAAAATAAGTAAACTCATTAAAACATTACAACTAAAAATGCAATAGCATCTGTGCTTCGTACATCGTGCAATAGCATTGTCTGTCTGACTAGCTATCTATCATCTTGTCTTTTTTT
>NW_015505185.1:3010064-3019983 GCF_001515645.1 Sinocyclocheilus grahami | reverse complement strand
ATATATATATATATATATATATATATATATATATATATATATATATATATATATATATAAAGCAAAATAAATAAAGAAACTCATTAAAACATTACAACTAAAAATGCAATAGCATCTGTGCTTACAAAATCACTGCACATTCTGTTACTACTGTAGGAAGAAAAAAAAAACGAAATGGTACATTTTGGTTTTGGTTCCGTTACATTTTCCATGCTCTAAATCATTCATTGCACTTCAGCAATGCAGCAAGATTTAGTATTTCAGTACAAACTAACTGAGATGCTACAGTATTTTATCTTAGGAACAGCATCATATTAAATCATATATTAAAAACATAAATTCACATAGTATGGTGACCAGTAAGTGCTTACCTTGCTGGACACCAGCTTGACGTTTCCTGAAGCCAGAGCTACAGCCGTGTCAGCCATCACTTCAGCCTTGATGGATCCCAAACCTCCAGTAGCACTAGTCTTTATGAAGCTATCCAACACCACATCAAGCAGGTCTGTGATCTATAAACATAAAAAATGGTGCATTCTGTAACTTGTTGACTTTCTATAGACTTGGGCCGAAATACTATAGAAATATACAGGGGTGTTAGAGTTTGAAGGCATTTGTCATTGTAAAGCCTGTTTGAAACTTTTTGGATGGAATAAGCTCACAAAATCTAATTCCTTCAATTAAACTTAGGAGAAACTTTACAATTGTTTGAAAGACTTACCTGACCCAAGCTGCCCCATATCTTCGCCTGTATGGAGGGGTACATCTGCTTCTCATTGATGGTCATAGTAATGAGTTTGTCCAGGATAGCCGTTACACGCTGCCGTTTGGCATCGTCATTGTGTTTACAAAAGCGCACCAAATTACGTAGCCAAGGAGTCATGTACTCCAGACACAGATGCTTCAGCTCAATGCCTAAAGCACCCAAAAGGAAACACACAACATTCTTGTAACAAATGACACAAAAATGGTGCTTTGCAATGACCATCATCTTATTTAAAAAATTATTTTTGTTTCTGGATCAGTAAGATTTTTTACTATTTTTGGAAGTCGTCTCTTAGGCTCACCAAGGCTGCATTTATTTGATCACAAACAAAGTAAAAACAGTGATATTGTGAAATATTACATTAAATAACTTTATTTTAAAATACTTTTAAATGCAATTTATTCCTGTGCTGGCAAAGCTGAATTTTCATCAGCCATTACTCAAGTATTGAGTGTCTATCTTTCAGAAATCATTATAATATTCTGATTTGCTGCTATAAAAACATTTCTTATTAACGTTGTGCTGCTTAATATTTCTGTGGAAGCCATGATACTTTTTTCCAAGATACTTAGTTTTATAAAAGTCACTTTAAGTCGATTTTATGCATCCTTGTTGAATAAAAGTATCCATTTCTTCCAAAACAAGAAAAAAATCTGACTAACACCAAATCATCTAACAATGTGCAAAACGATGAGTCTCTGTTTGTTTGTGACACTGACTTGACTTGCTGAAGCCGGAGATGCACTCTTCCAGGAACTCCAGAGTGAGGTGGGGTTCGTTAGCTGCTAGCGTTTTGCTAATGGACACAATAAAAAGGGTGTTGTTGGCTGGGATGCACAAGCCAGATGTTTCCAGGAGTTGGCCTTCAATCTTCAGGTTGAAGGTGCAGGTTAAGGCACAAAGGAGATTGTACGCAGCTGACCTGTTGAAGGAGTTTTTAGTTAAGAGCAAGTCATTTTCAGAAGCAATGATTTACATTAATATGGTAGTTTCCATTTTTGTAGAAACTGAAGTGTATTTCATTTTTACATAACAGGTTCTGTCTGGTTCTAACTGTGGGGCGGCAAGTTCAAGAGCCGCCTCAGTTGAACTAAAGACACAAAGGAGCAGTATTAGCATTTCTAATCAGTTCACCAGAACAAAGACAGAAGCCTACAGATAAAAGGCTCATTGTCAGAACAACAACAGCGGGGCGCATTGGACCATTCCCCCAAAACTATCAAGTTGTTAGGCTGAAAAACAGCCTGAGCATGGCCTAAAACTCAATCCTCCAAGATGCCAGGCAAAGTAAACTGATTCTCACCTCAGACTGGGGTCAGAGCTTCCCAGGTTGAGGAGGGCGATGTTGAGCAGGGTGCCAGGAACATCTTTAGGCCTGATCTTTGTGTGCTGAGGAATGGAGTCTGGTTGAGAGAGCTCCCAGCGTTTGCGGATGTGGATGATGGACTGAACGATGGCTTCGCACTCCTGGTGCATGAACGTGAGAGGGGTGCCCTGGTTAGCGATGGTCAGTGTGAACTGATTCTCGTCCACCAGGCATATCTCCTCGATCTCTGAAGCATAGTATATGTCGTTCAGGAAAACAGGCTGTCCCAGGACACGTGTTCGCTCGGCTGAGGTCACCTGAACAGCTGTTGATCCCACCTAGGTAGAATGGGCCAAAAAAAGGAGTGTAAAACTCTGGGATATACACTCTGGGTTATAGAAAAACAACAATATTTTGAATTTGAATGTGTTTTTGCATCTAAAGGAAATGCACTGTACATCTTTGAGAAGTGTATTGTGTGAATAATGTCTAAAATTGTATATATGCCAAAAACAACAATGCATTATAGTCATTTCAAACAGTTCAAACATGAGCGGTCTGTACTCTGTACTAATTCCCTTAAATGGCAAACTTCTGACAGCTTACACAGAATGGAAGCTGTTTATCACATACAGCCCTGTTTTCTACTGTTGTAACTACAGGTCAAGAGCATCTCAACTGAAGAACACCTAAATAACATCAACAAGCGTGAGGGACAGGAAGTGATTGTGCACTGTATCGCAATATATCAAGCCTCATTGCTTCAGGTCGTTCTTCATCATCTACCAGCTCTCCCTCTCTGGATAAGTCCCTAGGAAAGGCTCTATATCTACTTTAGTAAGTACTTATTAGTTCACCAATTATCTGTAAAGCTAATGTGTAATTGAGAGTTTGGAAAACAGAAGGCAGGAAAACAAACTACTCATTATCTTTGTTAATGTTTTTTATTATACAGTTAAAGTGGCTAAAGAGTTTTAAATCTTCATTTAACAAAAGATTTGGTGCTTTTTAAACTCCATATACACTAATTAAAATCATAGCGATTCATGTGAAATTATGTACACTACCGTTCAGAAGATTGGGTTCGGTAAGAATGTTTTACGTTTTTGAAAAAAGTCTCATGCCCACCAAAACTGCATTTATTTGATCAAAAATACAGGACAATAGGTATAGTAAAGCAGCTCAAATTAAATGATAATTTTTCATGTGAATTTTCAGTCACACGATCCTTCAGGAATCATTGCAATATGCTGATTTGATGCTCAAGAAACATTTCTTATTATCAATGTTGAAAACAGTTGCTGCTTAATATTTGTGGAAACATGATCCAATGTGATTCAGGATTCTTAAGTAGTAAGGCATTTATTTGAAATTGAAATAGAAATAGAAATGTCTTTACTGTCACTCACAACCAATTTAAGGCATCCTTGCTGAATAAAAGCATTAACTTATCTTACTGACCCCAAACTTTTGAATGGTAGTGTACATAAATAATGTTTTTTTTCTCAATTAGCCAAGTTTTTACATCATGCCTGGTTAAGACAGCGTAATGTGTACTGAAAAGCTAAATTAACTACTATAGAATATTCAAAAGAACATGACCTGTTGAATAATGGTACTTGTTTGTTACACAGATCTCAAAATACAGTGACAATGCAGACCACAAATGAGCTGATGTACAACACCACCACAGAAGAGTACGAGGTCCTCAACATTTCTTTTGCGACAACTAGTTTGCCTGCAACAGGTGCCGCCGAGATCAGCTGTTTTATCGATGCCCAGCTAGCGTTTATAGCAACAGCAACTGCTGTGGGCATCATCCTGATCCTTCTAACCGCCACCATAATGTTGGCATGTACCGTCTCAAGCCTGAAACGTCATCACCGGGCCCCTCGTCCATCCCGAAGCAATGCAGACCTGGTGAGTGGAACGGGCTACTGGGGTACCGAGAGAAGAGAGGGCGGCATTGTGGGTCCATGCGAAACCAGTGTTCTACTGGAGGAGGTAAAGACAGACGGCGAGGAGGAAGAGATCCATGATGGCACGGCAGGGCCGAGCCAATACATCACCACTTCTAACGCAGCCGGTGATTCAGAGAGCATCCCGACAGCCATGCAGAGCTCAACCTCCAGGGATTCCTGCATAGATCCCATAAGTTTGGAGAATATGCCTCTGATGGTGTAAAGTATAAGAGCTTTTTTTGTATGCTGGGCTCTGATGTCAGGCATGTTACTTCTCTTTTTGCCTTTTTTTAAAATGTCTTCAACATCTACTGCAGTAAAAAAGTAAGCTAACAAAGGTGCCCAGTTACAAGCAGCCTTACAGGGTTTTTCAGAATTGTTTAACTAACTACAATTTCTGCTCATCCTGTTAAAAGGAAATTTCTTGTAATATCAGATGAATTTGATGGGTCAAATAGTCAGTAAATAGAAAACTTTGACCTTTTCACAGATGAGGTCAATGCAGTTTTCTCATCTCAATCAGCTCTGGAGATCTGTTTAGTGAGGATGACAAGGACAATAAGTAAATGAAATTTCTGTGTATGATTGTATAGTTTGTGAAATTGGTATTTAACAAAAGCATTGTCTCACATTTTGGCAATTTTTTAATATGGCAAGCAGCAGCACATACCCAGAAATCGAAGAGCACATTCACTCGCTGTAGATGGAAGCGAAATAGATGAACGCTATCCTCTGTGCATAAATAGCACACCACAACTAAACCGGTGTTGTAATTTCTACTGTAATTTCCACTAGTCACCAAACTGCATTGCCATTAGCCGGTCAAACAGTGTAGATGAAACAACCTATGAATGGCTTATTTATATTTGACTCCAAATATTAAGCAGGGACAAAAGAAACCACACACTTCAGCTTTAAAATGGGTAAAGCAATACCACACAGCCTTAAAAATCCTGTAACAATGAGCAAGTTTTCTATATCAAAACACTGACATCTCAATATAAAAATAAAATGAAATGCTAATGACAAAAATGCTTGTTCTGTTTATCATTTACAATCAGATTTTGATATTTCAAGAGTGTTGCAATGCTACTGTTAACGTAGTTGCCAGATTTAGAAGATGTTATTGGTGGTTGAAAAGTGGGTGTTCAGTGAAAGGAACTTTCCAAGATGACAAAAAAGAGACATGAGATCATTTCCCTTTAGATGACTTCTGCTCTGCAAAGAATTCTTATTCTTATAGATAAATTTGAAGAAAATTAATAACTGTTCTTTTAAAAATTTTTACATCAATCATTTAAAACATACCTTAAAAACGAGCCTTGTATCCTAGAACAGAGTTAAGAAAAAAAGTGCTTCTGTTTTTCATACTCTGTTACCAAAGATTCTTTCAACTGCTATAGCATATTAAGCAGGGACAAAAGAAACCACACACTTCAGCTTTAAAATGGGTAAAGCAATACCACACAGCCTTAAAAATCCTGTAACAATGAGCAAGTTTTCTATATCAAAACACTGACATCTCAATATAAAAATAAAATGAAATGCTAATGACAAAAATGCTTGTTCTGTTTATCATTTACAATCAGATTTTGATATTTCAAGAGTGTTGCAATGCTACTGTTAACGTAGTTGCCAGATTTAGAAGATGTTATTGGTGGTTGAAAAGTGGGTGTTCAGTGAAAGGAACTTTCCAAGATGACAAAAAAGAGACATGAGATCATTTCCCTTTAGATGACTTCTGCTCTTCAAAGAATTCTTATTCTTATAGATAAATTTGAAGAAAATTAATAACTGTTCTTTTAAAAAATTTTACATCAATCATTTAAAACATACCTTAAAAACGAGCCTTGTATCCTAGAACAGAGTTAAGAAAAAAAGTGCTTCTGTTTTTCATACTCTGTTACCAAAGATTCTTTCAACTGCTATAGCAAAAACGAATGCAGCCATTTCACAGCTTCATTTCCTGTCAAGTGAAGTTACGGTTCCGTATTCATCTCAATATACTTCAGTCTTGAACAAATGCTTCAGAGGATGTCTGGGTAAGTAAATATTCTGCTGTTTTGTCTAGCATAAAACAATAATTGTTACTTGATACTAGACAGCAAAACATTTAAGTGTATATGTTTTTAACATTTAAAGTAACTACATTTACATACAGTGTGTTGGAAGTTGTCCAATAGTGACTGTAAAATAAATGAAAAACCTACTTTTTTTTCATTGTTAGTCTGCATCGCCATTCACTTACAGATTGTGTGCACCATTTGTGTACACAAACATTAGGTTTTGCCTTTTTGAAAAAGATAAAACGTAAAAGTTTCAATCTGAGCATGCTACACATGGCCTATAAGAATTTTAGGGAGAAAAAAAACATCTGTTGAGTCTTGTGCAAAAATGTCTTTTTTTTTTGGCAAGGTTCTCTAAGGACACCATGAGGACTACTCTTTGCACACTTGTCTTCCTCTTCTCTCTACCATGGAGTCTAAATGGCCATTTATCGACCAGCAATAAGAATAATGCGGTAACAAACACAGCAGAAAATGCATCATGGCAGAGAGACTACACTACTGATTCTGGGACAGAAAACGTGGTTTCACTTTCAAGAAATGTTCAGATGCCACAACTTATGAGTCACTCTGAGCAGCAAGAGACCAGGCTGAGGACAGCCAATGGTGAAGATGTGGCATCAAGGACAAGGAGGAATGTACATTATGACAAACACAACTTAACTACTATGTCGACACACCCTGAAACGCAAAAGCAGGACGAGGTAATTCAACAAAAGGAACTACAAAAACCAACAGAACGTTCCCACAAACCACATCTTTTGCAGACAGAGAATGCTACAGAATTTAATGTCTTTGCTAAACCACCCAATGCCACAAGGGCAGATGTTTCGCCAGAGGAAAAGACAAGCAGTGCACTTTCTGAGACACAGAAAGCCACTCAGGAAACACCTTCTACTTCTGATTTCACTGGGCTCTATGTTGCGCAAGCAAATGAAACCGTCATGGATAGCAACGAAACAAACACAAATAAAGATCTTCCAACAGCCCAGCCCACAACGGAGACTTCAGACCAACCAAGCCCAATGACTCATGCCCACACTTCCGCAACAGCAAATGTGACAGATTTCAAAGGGACTCGAAGCAACAATGGTGTGGAAACCAAAGAGAGGAAAGAAGTCACAGACAAGTGGACAAGCACTCAAGGCCCTGAGCTTGAGACTTCATCTATGACTAAGCCAAAGATGACGTTGACGACCATGAGAAAGACCACCAAAAACCTAAGACCACCTTCATCAAAAGACAAGCAGCAAGCAAACCCAGGTCCTGCTGTGGCGGCTGTGATTGGCACCACGTTTGTCTTGATGTTCATAGCGATAATCTTTATCTTGGTAAGGAAACGGAAAATGCAAAGAAAGCAGCTAGAAAATCCTGAGTGGGCTGGACCCTCACCGTTTCTGGATGGTGACGTTCAACCGAACCTGCCAAATACGGAGGAATCCGAGGCCATCAATAGACAAGGTTTCAACCAGATGTCCATTTCCAGATACCTCTCCCAACGGCTCTCAAAACACCTGACATTCGGGAGGAACACAAGTGAGGAAGTTCTCATGGGGGACATCCTGCAAGGAAGCACGTTTGGCAGACAAAACCCAGATGAGGTCCAAGCCCCCAATGGGAACCCGACAGCTGCTCAAGACTCAAAAGAACACACAATCCAGGAAGGTCAAAAATCTGTGGACTCTTCTGACACCAAAACACCTAGGTCAGGAAGTGAACAAGAAACTGTGATGGAGAGCAAAGAATCAAAGCAGACTGATGACCTCACTGCATCTATGTCTTCTGGCCCGGATACTGTAATTAAACCTCCTCCACCTTTAGTGTCTATAGATCTTGATTCTCTTTCAGAAGAAGCAGCTCCTTTGCAAACATCAGATGGTGGGATTATTCCACCTGCTCCACCACTGCCCTAATCTCATGTGACTATCTACAAACCAAACAACACACTCATATTTTCTTTCTAAAAATCAAACAAATTATGTAAACACGACTGCTTGCAACCTTGACGTATCAAAACTAAAAGTTCAGGACATATCGAAGAGGTTGTGGGTTTTATTAGCCAATAGGCTTTAATTACACCACAATCGTTAATCATGATATGCTACTTGCCAATCAATGTCAGCTTAATCTAGAGAGAATCTAACTGGACAAAAAGCTGTGTAGTCCATACTGTTGGTCAGGGGTGTCCAATAGGGTTGGGTATCGTTTGAATTTGATCAATTCCGATTCTGCTTATCGATTCCGATTCCCAGTTTCGATTCCAATGTGATTAAATAATGATATCAAACATTTATCCTGTGTCTCTTTTTTGCAAACCATTTATTGAAGCTGAATACCATGAACAAAAATCAACAGGCTACATAAAAACTGCACACTTTAAGACCTGTTTGTGTACAAAATAGAACGGCATGATTCTGGATAAATTGAGTTTTTTCCCCCCCCAATGGAAGTAGTGGTTCTCTCATAATTTTGAAGAAAAAACATTAGACAACTAAACAAAATCACATGTCATTTATGAATTATTGATTAAATGACTCATTACTGGATTCTTGAATGAATCTCTTCCATGATTCGAAGACAAAAACATTTTAACAGCCCCTTTTCGCCACCTACTGGCGTAACAATGTAATCGCTAAATCTTAATTTGAAGTGTCAAATTACTTTCAAAAGCTGATTTACTCTATTTGAATTGCTACCATACACATCGTACACACAGTTTATACCTGAACTATAAACTTTTATCCCAGTACGTCTGTGATTTGAAGGTTTGTAACAGAAATAATGATACTGTGTGGCTGAAAAGACCGTGAAGCTGTTTCGTTCATGACAGACAGCTGCTCTCGTTAGGTCAATGGCAGTGCGAATGTAAATTTAAATGTTCAAATCACACTGGTGTGATCGTACTCTGCACGGACGAAACAAGTAATCACAACATTGATCGCACACGGTGGAGGAATGAAACAGACGAATCATTGCAATTTAGGAATAGAATCACGTTGGTTTGAATCGTGTTCGGGATCTTTAACGATCTATTAAATTAAAGTGCTGTGTCATGTTGGTGGTGACACCTCTCTTGCAACATGTTTAGCTATCACGGATATTATACTTAGCTTTTTTGGCTTCTGATTGCAAATGTAGCCAAACTTTGGAGCACTTAGATTAGCGAGCAAGGTCCTGGCAGATCGCTAGGTCCGGTCCTCACAGATGAAGAATAAGAATCGATAGGCGGAATCAAAATTTTAATTTGACAACAAGTATCCGATTCCTGACCTTAAAGCTGCAGTCCGTAACTTTTTTTTGGTTAAAAATGATCCAAAATCAATATTTGAGCAAGTACATAACCAGCTCGTGTTTGAAACTATCGCCTTACTTTAGCCCAATTCACAACGTTCATCTTATAATGTTTTCTGATTTGAGTGGTACGGGTAGGTTTTTGCGGGAAATTCGAGCATGCTGCTGCGTCATTGCGTCACGTCTGTAAACATAAAGAAGTTGTCCCGGCTACTAGACTATCGCATGTGAGGTCTACAGGTGGCCGATCGTTTATAGCATTTTCTCACAGCAGCTGGAATAATTAAATGCATAATTTTTATGGCAGATTGTAATCCAGAAAGGATTATGTGTTTATGAAACACATATGAATGAAATTAGATTATATTCCAGTTTTAAATGTGCTTCTGATTACAGATAGCCTGGGATTACACAAGATTTGTATTTTAAAGACAACCAGTTCGAAGGGAGCATAATTTGCTTTTTGGGTTAAAAGAATTTCTTAATATGAAATTCGAGTGGTATGACAATTAGAGATTAGACTCTACAG
>NW_015505185.1:3003667-3006785 GCF_001515645.1 Sinocyclocheilus grahami | reverse complement strand
CAACATGTTTAGCTATCACGGATATTATACTTAGCTTTTTTGGCTTCTGATTGCAAATGTAGCCAAACTTTGGAGCACTTAGATTAGCGAGCAAGGTCCTGGCAGATCGCTAGGTCCGGTCCTCACAGATGAAGAATAAGAATCGATAGGCGGAATCAAAATTTTAATTTGACAACAAGTATCCGATTCCTGACCTTAAAGCTGCAGTCCGTAACTTTTTTTTGGTTAAAAATGATCCAAAATCAATATTTGAGCAAGTACATAACCAGCTCGTGTTTGAAACTATCGCCTTACTTTAGCCCAATTCACAACGTTCATCTTACTTTAGCCCGATTCACAACGGTTAGCTTATAATAATGTTTGGTACGGGTAGGTTTTTGCGGGAAATTCGAGCATGCTGCTGCGTCATTACGTCACGTCTGTAAACATAAAGAAGTTGTCCCGGCTACTAGACTATCGCATGTGAGGTCTACAGGTGGCCGATCGTTTATAGCATTTTCTCACAGCAGCTGGAATAATTAAATGCATAATTTTTATGGCAGATTGTAATCCAGAAAGGATTATGTGTTTATGAAACACATATGAATGAAATTAGATTATATTCCAGTTTTAAATGTGCTTCTGATTACAGATAGCCTGGGATTACACAAGATTTGTATTTTAAAGACAACCAGTTCGAAGGGAGCATAATTTGCTTTTTGGGTTAAAAGAATTTCTTAATATGAAATTCGAGTGGTATGACAATTAGAGATTAGACTCTACAGAAATTGAAATCTACTCGCTTATACACACTATAGTCACATAGTCACATAATGCTGATATTGTTTACAATAACAATTTGAGAATAAAGTATAACAACAGGGCTGGACGATATGGCCAAAATTTATATCACAATATATTTCTTAATTTCGGTCGATACGAACATACCAGTCAAAAGTTTTTGAACAGTAAGATTTTTTATGTTTTTTTAAAGAATTCTCTTCTGCTCACCAAGCCTGCATTTATTTGATCCAAAATACAGCAAAAACAGTAACATTTGGAAATATTTTAAAATGTAATTTATTCCTGTGATTTTAAAGCTAAATTTTTTATTTAGCTTTAAATAAAAATGATCCTTCAGAAATCATTCTAATATGCTGATTTGCTGCTCAAAAAAACATTTATTATTATGTTGAAAACAGCGAAGGTTTCTTTGATGAATAGAAAGTTCAGAAGGACAGCATTTTTCTGAAATAGAAATCTTTTGTAACATTATAAACATCATCTTTATCATCACTTTTGATCAATTTAAAGCATCCTTACTAAATAAAAGTATAATCCTATAATCCCCCCCCCCCACAAAAGAAAAATAAATAAACAAAATGTGTATAAGTGTATAATATTACAAAAGCTTTTTATTTCAGATAAATGCTGATCTTTGCATCTTTCTATTCTTCAAAGAATCCTGGAAATAACATTTACTCAACTGTTTTAAATATTGATAAGCCAATTAGAATGATTTCTGAAGGATCATGGATGACACTGAAGACTGGAGTAATGATGCTGAAAATTCAGCTTTGATCACAGCAATAAATTACATTTTAAAATATATTCAAATAGAAAGCAGTTATTTTAAATAGTAAAAATATTTTTGCTGTACTTTGGATCAAATAAATGCAGGCTTGGTGAGCAAAAGAGACATCTTTTTTAAAAAAAACTATAAAAATCTTACTGTTAAAAAACCTATGACTGGTAGTGTAGGCCATTAACCATATTGGCAATTGGGCAAGTGCCCAGGGGCACCACGTCCAGGGGGGCAGTAGGGCTGTCACGATTATGAAATTTGGCTGACGATTGATTGTCTAAAAATAGTCACGGTTATTGCGATTAATTGTCTGTTTTAGGGCTTTGGCGATTATGCAGATTATCATGATAAATTGTCTGTTTTTATGGCTTTCGTTATATAATTGTGATTCATTTAAGGGATCAGTAAATAATTATGATATTATCTTTTAATCTTTTTGAGTTATTATTTTGCAGTGTAAGATTACATAGAGTATTCCAAATTCTAAGAATCGGCCAATACCGATCCAACATCAGCGCTATTTTTTTCCTACACCTCTACAGAATATCAATACTGTGTGCTAAGAATCGGCCAATACCGATCCAACACCAGCGCTATTTTTTTCCTACACCTCTACAGAATATCAATACTGTGTGTGTGGAAGTAATGGTCACTCTTTTAAACCCTTTGTTAAACACAATCCACTAAATACTCACTTCCTCATTACAGAGAAAAACTACATTTTAATAACAATATATAATCTATGAAATGACACTAGCTGACTGTATAATTTAGCAGCAAAAACAATATCTTGAAAAAAAATCTTTGGTGCACATTATACAATTTAAACATGTTTATTCTGTTAACTATTTGTATTCTTACAAAATACATTCATGAATATAAGACAGAAATTACGAGAAAAAAAGGTTTCTAATAATCTTTCTGTTTGTGATAATTCCTTCCTTCCTTAAACTTAAAGTATTATAATGGGAATATATAATCTTGGAGAGAGTTTTACCGTGCTGACTGTCATAACTGAACGTGACATGCTGTTTGAATGCTGAGTGGAGAATGACATACAGCTGCAGCAGAAGGAAGATGAGTTTCTGTAAACCTAAATTCTGTCATTCACATTAAGATATGGAATGGCTTCAGATGATATAGCAGGGCTTCCAGACTGCGACCATTTTTTCTGCCTGTTTGTGTGCAGTTGCACTGGCGTGACCACCGCGTTGGCCAACTCATAAGTAGGGATGCTCCGATCCGCCTTTTTTGCCTCCGATACCGATTCCGATACCTAGGGTTCGGTATTGGCCGATACCAATTCCGATCCGATACCAGTGAAGTTTTTTCCCCTCATTTAAATAAATGTAGAATTTATATATCTCTGTGTGTGGAACTGATCATTCTTTCACAATCTACTAGATACAGACTACTTCATTATAAAGAAAAATAAAATAAACATATGAAAAAATATAGGCCTATGTATATTTATAATCTATGACAAAAATTTATCAAACTAGGTTAGTGGATAATTCGGCAGCAAAAGTTATTCTAGAAAAATCAGTGCACAAT
>NW_015505185.1:3003240-3003525 GCF_001515645.1 Sinocyclocheilus grahami | reverse complement strand
GTAAAATGGTACAGCTTTTTAAATATCTGAAAGTACACTCTTAATATCAGTCAGTCAAGCATTATAATATGATAATCAAGTATTGTTTAATAATAGAAGTTTAGTAATTAGAATTAAAATTTGGTAACCATGAACTTAGGACTGGTGCTGGTGCTTTTTTTGGTTATTCAGTGCTCCTGAACAATAATACAGATGAGATATTATTATTATTATACGAATTCTACTAATAAGATCAATATAAAAACGCACTAAGGATTAATGAGCTACTGGATTCATGAATATTAA
>NW_015505185.1:2954451-3003007 GCF_001515645.1 Sinocyclocheilus grahami | reverse complement strand
AAATCTGAGAATTGATTAGCCATTGGCTAATATTAGACATAATTTAGTCACCCAGAGTGAAGATTTAGTCGCATATGCGACTAGTGCTTACAATGTGCGCACATTATAAGCGCTTTGTGTTAAAAAGTGCAAAGCACAAAGGGAAGAGAAATTGATGCGTAGTGTATTATATCTATGCAACAGT
Organism: Sinocyclocheilus grahami; assembly: GCF_001515645.1. Taxonomy (NCBI): domain Eukaryota; kingdom Metazoa; phylum Chordata; class Actinopteri; order Cypriniformes; family Cyprinidae; genus Sinocyclocheilus; species Sinocyclocheilus grahami. The sequence goes on along the minus strand of NW_015505185.1, from coordinate 3,002,823 downwards.
TATTGAGCCTTTCTTTTAACAGTTTTAAATTTCAGTTACTGTGCACGTTAAAAACAATTTATAGTTTTTTCTACGCCCGTGTTTTGTTCTCACAGACATCCGGTAGCAAGTAACAAAACATTAAACTCCGGCAAGAAGATAAAGTCCTTTTTGCAAAATCATAGACATGTATTTACAAATCAAGTATAATGGGAACACAGAATGATCTTGGAGAGAGCTTTACCGAGCTGACTGCTGTAACCGAACACGACCAGGGTTTAAACTTTAAAGGCTGAACGAATGACTGACAGCCACAGCGGAGAAAAGAGTTTGTGTGAACTTTAATGTAAGGACTTAAATATTCATATGTAGCTCACATTAAGCTATCGTATGGCTTCAGAAGTAACAGAATAATTCGCACAATCGAAAAAGAAAAAAAAAAATCGCGGATTTGGATCGGCTCTCTCTGACCGATACCCGATCCGAGAAAAATGGCACTATCGGAGCCGATACCCGATATGAATATCGGCTCGGCGCATCCCGCGCAGCAAAAATTACGTGCATATTGAAGGAAACGATGGATGGTTTTCAAGCGAAAGTCACGTAAAAGACCGCTTCTTAAACCAGAGAAGGTGAACATGCTGGTATTCTAGTGGGGGGGAAAAAACATGCAAGCACCGTCACCGTTAGTTTTACTTTTCTTTTTATTTTCATTTTTGAAAAACTTATCTTTGCCGTTTACCTGACATTATGCTATGGAGGCTCTCTTTTATTTTTTTTATTTATTTGATTCCTCAGTGATTGCTAAACGTTCTGTAATTTATTATTCGGTATATAATACAGCATGTGGTGCGTGCCATGCCTCATCTTATTCGTTTTTGTTAATAAACGTTTTGTAAGCTAGTTCGTCATTGTATCTTACTGATTTATTGTTGTTGTGCTTTTTAATTAAGAATAACAAAGAATCCATCTTTTGTTTTAGTCTTAAAAAAAATTAAAGGTGTGTAGATTTGTAAGCAAAACAGTGACAACAAGATCGCGAATTCGAAAGTGAAAGCATCCGAAGCCCGCGGCTTAACACAGCAAAAGAGAAACTCCCATTCACAAAATTAAAATCACAAATAATACTACTGATGATAAAGAATGGGTTGAATGTTAACAACATTCGTTTCCATATAACTATGAACTATGATAAAAGTTCATCAGCATGCATTGAATAATCCCATGTTTTAGCGCAAAAATAAATAAATAAATATATTGCGACCAAATCATGTGCTCGTGCGACCAGCTGAGAAAGTTAGTTGCAAAAGAGCCCTGTATAGGCTATACAGTGCATGAAAATCAAACGGGTGCTCTTCTGTTTCTTTTGGTGTATGACTCCCCCTTGTCTCGTATAGTAAGCACAATAATTTCAGACAACCGCGGTTAGATAAAATAATCGTGATTAGACTGTTATTTAATTATAGCGACAGGCCTAGGGGGCACCACGCAAATAAATGTTCTGCGGTAAAACAAGCAATGTATTCTCAAAGCGTTCGACAACGGAAACAAAGAACAACATTAACAACTGGAGGATGGAGGATGCTGTGATCGGAGCTGTGTTTTTGTTGTGTCTCGCGGGTTTCACAATAATGGACATGGAATGTCGACGTATACGTAAAGCGATTGAAAGAACGGAAAGGAGGACTAACAGTGTGTTCACACCAAACGCAAATTTAATTATTCGTGCGAGTAGATTACATACAAAGTCAATGCGCGACGCGAATAGAGGCGATTTCCCGCCAGGCGACGCGAATGATGCGAAATGCGCGACACGTTTGCCGCGAAAGCGAGATATTCGCCTCAATCGCGTCTTTCGCACAAGTTCAAAAATTTCAACTCGAGCCGAAAATTCACCTAACGCGTTCTCACGCAAGCCAATCAGCGAAAAGCTTATAGGCACGTCTGGTTGAATCAGACAATAGAAGAGAGCATTATTGCAGCCGTCTGTTATTATATAGGTCTGGAGCATAGAAAACAATTAAAATCAGTTGTAGTGGTAGTTGTATTTTATTAGCATGGCTACAGAGATGCTGCTATCAATAATAAAAATAATAGTAATATCAGTGTAAAATGTAACACACATTAATACAGGATCCTAACGTTATTCATCCTCCTCTGGATGGTGCTGTGAACCCAGACACATCAGCGTTTGGCTTTCCATTGTATTTGGGACTTTTTGACAACAGGTACAAAACAGCGATTGTAGTTATCTCTACCATGGTTGATCGCGCTGTTTTTTATTTGCGCGAGTGACACGAAAAACATCCCGCAAGTAATCTAGAGCGAGTGGCGCGATGCGTATATTCGCGTCTGGTGTGAACACACCATAAGAATCTCCAACGACAACTGGCAGTGCTACATTTGCTACAAGTGCCTGCGTCCATCCATCTATTGCTGTTTTCCATACTTGTGAAATAAGTTGACACAATGTTTACAGTATGTTTACACGGCGTTTTAAATCATGGCGGGTGAGGGCGTTTTCACTTACTACTTATGTCATGATTAGTACCAGTTGTGCTGGTTAGACCCTGCTCTGGAGTAGGAGCTAATTTGGTTCTCGAAAAAGGCAGTCCGGTACTAAAATCGCTCCCAGTTCTGGCGGTGCGAAAGCACCAGAAAGTGGGTAGTTCCACAATTAGTTCTGGTACTATGAAAAGGTTCCCGCGGTGCGAAAGGCCCTGTCGGCTACCCTTTCATCAGAACGTACTAAGTTCTCTGAAAGTTTTGTTAAAAGTTTTTCATTTTTTTCTCATGCGTGAAACAGAGGATGCGCGATCTATCGCCAGATTCACACATAGGCTATCCTACTGCGTGAACCCGTGTGCTTTCGTTTTGACGGCCATATATTACTCAAACAGATTCTAGAAGCATGCTGTCTCGCAACTCCCGCCTCTTCAACTGAAATGCCTCGCTCATGGATGTGTGAATCCGCTACGGAGCGTCAGCCTTGTGCTTTCACGTTGTACTTTGCAGCCATTGGCAATCAAGAAAGGGGCAAAGTGTAAACGAGTGAGTTTATAAGTTTTATTTTCAGTTAAAATCCTCACAAAATTATATGTAGCTATATACAGTGCTTAATTTTATTAGACCGCCCGTCAAAAACATGTTTAAAACTAAAAATTGTGTTATCATTGGGCAAATAACAAACTGAAACAACTAAATAGTCTTTATTCACACATAATAACCAAAAACTAATAAACCAAAAAAATATAAATAGGCTATTTTATTTTTATTTTGTATGGCCTCCTTTGGCCTTGATAAAAGCTTGCATTCTTGCTGGCATAATTTTTTTGCACTTTTTCACAGTCTCTGATGTTACTGACTTCCAAATAGTTTCTAGCTGTTCCCAAAGACTTGCTTTTAAATAAAAAATTTTGTGCAATCTATCTTAGAATCATTCAATCAAAACAATAATTATATTTTAGCATTAGAAACACTACTGTGACTAAAGATCTTACACATACTGGTGGATTAACCATTACAGAAACATAATGGTAAATTTGGTAATCCCCAAAACTTAGTTTAGGGCAGCTGTGGCACAAACCTATTGGGTGGTGGCCTAATTCATTTGTTAAGCACTGTATGTGTAATTGCAAACAAGACCATGCACTCATTGTTGCATTTCTGAAAACACCCTTTTCACACAAGGGAGTAAAGCATTAGAAAATGTTTTTGTAAATTAAATATAAATGAATGAAAAATGAGCTGAGGACAACAATGACTCTAAAAAGATTAAAATGCAAACTGATTCTCTGCTAGCAGGAGGCGCTTTTAGAGTGATAAAACTAGCAGTTTCTCCAGTAATGGCTGTAATCAAAGCAGCTCCGCTCATGAACGCTTCTCTATCAGATAAAATAAAAAATACCTGAAGACAGTCGGTTCCCTTCAGAGATTCATTCATATAAAACACCCGCGCCGCGTTTTAATTTTGAAACGTGCAGTGCTCATGTTTATTCAACGAAGTCAAACACCACAAATAAATCATGGGAAACACTTGTAATGTATATCGAAATATTGGAAATGTGTTTAAAAACCATATCACCGTTATTGGAAAAAATTATATCGCGCGGTTTGCTGCGATATGAGCTCATTTAGATTAAATCACCATTGGTAGCGCTATTTATTGTAATGCTTTTTTCCTTAGTTGGTCAGAACAAACATGGCAGAACTATTACTTACTTGCTCCGATGACAATATCCGGTGAAAATGCTTATTTGAGTCATATATTCCAAGACGTAGGCGAGAATCTGTGAGTGCAAAGTACAATATCCACAGCGGTGCAGTGACTGACTGCCACACATACTACTCAAAACATTAGATTCATCCGCGCTGGAGCCGTGTCACCGCACAACCCACGCAAGGAAGATAATTCCACACAGAGCTGCAATTGCAGGTTTTCAAACAGAGATGGCGACAAAGAGGCAAAACTTACGGACTGTAGCTTTAAGTATCTGACTCTGGAATCGGAATCGGTTTTCGATTCCCAACCCTAGTGTCCAATTCCTGCTCCTGGAGGACCAATGTCCAGCAGAATTTAGCTCCAACCAGCTCTAACACACTTGCCTGGAAGTTTCTAGTGAGCCTGAAGATCTTGTTCAACTGCTTCAGGTGAGTTTAAATAGGGTTGCAGCTAAATTTTACAGGATAGTGGCCCTCCAACAGGTTTAGACACTGCAGTTCTTGGTCGATTTTCCAAGAAGAGAGAGCCTGTATTTGACATGTATATTAAATCTGTATATCTGCTTAAGGTTAGTGTAAGTACACCAGCATATACTTGCTTCGTAGCTAAGAGCTAAAAGATACCAAACTCCAATTCTGATTTCATTAGGTCTTTAAAATGTCAATGCTTTTGTCATTTTAATACTTTAACAGCTAAAAGCTAATGTATGGCTAGCTCAGGCATAAAATCCACAGCATGTCCAGTCTTTGTTCTTATGCACTTGTGTGTGTATGAGAAAGAGGGAATGTAGCCTCAATACCCAGTCTGTGAATTAATTACTGCATTGCAATAGCTACTGGAAGCATGTCTGAGCTTCAAACTGAGAGGAACTGTCAGATGAACAGACCCAATTGCAGCTCACTCTAAAAATACAAAGTGTTGCAACAACACAGTCTTGTGTCCTTTCCTTCAGCTGTAAAACAAAAAAGTTAAAGGCACAATATGTAATTTTCACCGCTAGAGGGCGCGTATTAAAAATAAACAAATAGACAAAGGACACCGTGACTGAGTGTGGAATCATGGGAGTTGTGGTCTTCATCCCCACAGCCGATGCAATCCGACGGGACTCGGGCAGAAATCATGTTCATGGATGAGCTAATGATTTATTAACGTAGTAGAATGAAGCAGGGTGAGGCTGAAAGCCGTCGAAGCAAAACGAGGCCGCTGAACGAATGTGACACACAACTCGAAAGCAGCAGAGCTTTTATTATGCCACAGTCGACTGCTTCCGCTCATTCCGGTCGTGCGTATGTGGGGGGGGGGGAAAGCAGCGCTGTTTCATCATACTAGATACATTTGAACGTTCTGTTATAATGCTACTCTGTGCGGTCGTCACCGGTCTATTAAAATGCACAACATATTAAAGCGTCTTTGGTGTTTCCATGTTTTCTACAAAACAAAACTGGAAATCGAGGGGTTATGACGTCATTGGCAGGCGACACAATGACACTATAGACACAGTCCATGTCAGTAGTTAAAATTGCTTATTTCTCTGGATTTAAACATTCTTCGAAACATTTGGGATAATGCAAGTACACAAGTCAACAAAATATATAACACTGTTCTAGTGGTTTGTTGGATATTTGAATTAAAAAATCTTACATATTGTGCCTTTAAATGTTAGTTGCAGGACTGTAGGCTAATATTTTTGCTTATAAGTACCTTAAGATTTTAGGGGTTCATCAACAGTTCATCTAATCTCTGATGCTAATTATTAAGCATATGAATCTGTTTTATTCCACAAATTAAAAAAAATATATATATTTCTAGGACCAGTAATACGCACTGGATGATGATTCACAAACTTCAGTGGAAAGATGCTGTCTAAACACTTCCATACTACATTAAAATGATATTTAGTCTGCAAAAAAGAAAAATGAAGCGATTCAAGAACCTTTAACTGAACCGAATATCATGAAAATCATTCCACAACCGGCTCTCGGTTTCCAACACTAACAGACCTGAAGAACTACTACTGAGAAAGGTATGAAGTTAGTACAAGTAGTATACTGTGTGTCTTCTGCAGAGTGATGAATGCAGGGCCTGTGCACTGCCTGCAGCAGAAGTGAAAGGGGAAATGTCAAAGCAGAGTCAAATTTGGAAACAGACCACAAGGCTATTTTCTGCCTTTTGATTTTTTTTAATTTTTTTTTTTTAAATCACTTCATCAATTGGGATTCAGCCAGAGTTCAGTGGTTACTTGAGCCATTACCTTAAAACTACTAGTTTGTGGGATGCCAACAACAACAACAACATTATTATATCCAATTGAGACACCACACCATGGTAAAGCTATAGTACTTTTTTGTTAGGGTTATGATAAGGTTTTAATTACCTGACAGCATTCAGTTCTTATTGGTACTATTTGCTGCTGCAGATTTTCTGATTCAATAACTCAAACCCTCACAAAACTTTACTGTGCTGTTATGCAGGTGTTCACACATTTGATTGGTGTTGCTATGCTGCTTTGCTCCAAGGCTACATTCACACCTCATTGGTGCTATTAAGATGTGCAACTGCACTTTCAGGACACTAGGGGGAAACAGGTAGGAGCCAAATGGAGCATGACAGACCACTGTAACCCAGACCATCCCATATTTATATCTATAGATACATAGCTACATACATATAAAGACTTGAAATATTAATACATCCTGCCAAACAGAGTAGAGTTCATACAATATACTCTAAACTAACTAAACTAAATCAACAAGATGAATGAAATGAATCTGAGAATTTACTCCAAGACCAATACTGAAATCCTCAAGAATGCAATTAAAGAGCGCATCAACAAAAACAGCTGTCCCTTAAATAAGGACATGGCCGTAGAGGCACATTAAACCATGTCGCCCTGTCTTCTGTATTTAGCTGCGTCACACACAGATTAATTCAGCACCTAACGGTACCGTCGCAATGGAGCCTGGGTTCATTTATCAAAGCATCGGTCTGTGTGAGTAATAGGATTTCAAAATATGGCATGTACACAGAAATTGACATGTTACAGGAGAACAAAAAGTGTGAGAGAGAAAAATCAGGGAGATGATTTGGTGGCGTGTGCAGATCCGGAATATAAAACACTGAAGTCAGCATCCCCCCCCCCCCCCCCTCCTCCTCATCAGCAGCAGTATGGGTCGACTCTGTGCTGCATTTTTGCCACCTCCCCCTACCCACCACTCGATGATCCTTCATCTCCCTCCTTTGGTCCCTCCTTTCTCTCTACCTCCTCTCACAGACATCCCTGAAGCAAGTGGGCAGCCAGCAGCAGTGGAGGCTATCCAGGGGTGCAAATGCTCTGCATGACCATGCCTGGACGAACGGAAAGGCAGGGAAACGGCTAAACCAAAGTAACTCTCGGCTGCCAATAAGAGGAAAAGGAGGGGGTGGGTAGAAGAGGGGGAGCAAGAGCAAAAGCGGACAGAATCATGAGACAGTGAAGACGAAACGTGGACCCTGCTGTCATACAAGACTGGGAAAACATATAAGACACCAAGCAACCAAAATCACCTTCTGCTGCTCTAGATAAAAGGGGGAACAGGAAAGAGAGGTCAGAACGAACAACGACATGTTCACAAAGTAATGGAAGGGATCAGGTAAGCAATACATGACATTCAGACAAGAATTAGGAGCGTTTAACTCTCACAGTAAGGCTTACCAAATATGCTCAACCATAAAATGCAGAGATGTTAGGTCAGAGTGAGTCTGCAGTAGAGCATTTTTATTTTAAAAACAAGGACACCTCCATCAGAGCACAAGATACTTTCCCCCACAGAAATTTCTGGCATGTACACACACTTTTTTTTCTTCTAATGGTAACATTAGGTTTTTAGACTACTGGCAAACGTTGAACTTGAGATGGACTTACTAATGGATTTACTGAAGTAATGATTAAGGCTTTAATGTCATGTTCAATATTTCCTGCACTCTAACGTAGCAACCCAGAACACATGTAACTTCCCAGAACCGAGCATGGCATGATGTGCACATGCACAGAGGTACTGTGCAACGCTGTCCCCAACTGCTCTACAAATGAGGGGGTGGGGATTCAGGATGTAGCCACTGCTACCAAGACTAAATGCTAGCATCTCAGTGCTGCAGCATGGCAGGGTAGCTCCTGGCAGAGGCTCAAGCTAATAGCACAGACCCACTGAGTGGCTCTGTATGGGTGGTAACTGTGAGACCTGTTGTTAAAAGTGCAAGGGACAGATAAAGTTTAATAAATTAAAATGTCCTTATGGCATGATGTCCGTTGATGTGTTATTCCAGGTGAATAAGGACACATTAAGGCATGAGTCTTTGAAAAGTGCTGCTTAATTCCCAAACAATAAGGTGTAATGGGCATGTCATCCAAAAGTAGGGGTGGTCTTTCCCCTAAAAAGATCAAATGGTTGATACATCTCCCGAGAACTTTTATAGGACCTAGATATAAAGTGTTGAGGATACTGAGGTTCTCATTCTTAAAAACTGAAGTTGATTTGGTCTGTAAAGAACAAATGAGAATATAGTTGACAGAAACATTAGAACAATACTTAGTAGGCGTACACTGCAAAATGGTAAATGATAGTCAAATTTAAGATCTGTAAAAATTTCCTGGAAGATGAACCAACTTGTTTTTTAGTCATTAGTAGAAGGGCTGAGTCTCAACTCCTACTGGGAGACCAACCCATCCACTAATCTCCAGCTTTGGTGTATTTTGTTAGCCTTGATGACAATTAATTTACCTTGAATAAAAGCAGAACCTAGAGAGCAAGTTTATAACAAGTTTTCCTTTTTACAGGACAGCCCACACCACACCTGCCTCCATGCCGACTAACCTGTTGCTCCTTCTTCTGTTCGGGGTACGTGTGCTGGCCATTTGCCCGCCAATGTGCACCTGTAGCAGAGGCCATAGAGCTGTGGACTGCTCTGCACGAGGGTTGGCTATACTTCCTGACAGCCTGCAGCACAACATTCATTTCCTCAACTTGTCACATAACCGATTCCAAGATCTCGATGGACTCCTCAACCATTTTGACCACTTAAGAACTCTGGACATTTCATATAACCATCTGCACCACCTTCCTGTTGGTCTGCCAAGAGCACTTTGGGATATACGTGCCTCTGGAAACTACATCCGTCAACTGGAGAAGAACAATACGGCCTACCACTGGAACCTTCAGAATTTGGACTTGTCACACAACTTGCTGGAACGAGTGGTCTTAATTAACAACACGTTGTCCAATCTCCAATCTCTCAACCTTAGTCATAACAAATTCTGGACTGTCCCGACAAACATGCCTTACAATTTGGAAATGGTGGACCTCTCTCACAACTACTTGCTGCAGATCTTGCCTGGCTCACTGGATCGCCTTCCCAAACTGTCGAGATTCTACCTGCATGCTAATCGTTTTACCTCGTTGAGCAATGGTGTCTTCAGTCGACTGGATGGACTGCAGCTCCTCACACTTGGAGACAACCCTTGGGCTTGTGAGGATGAGGAGAATATAAACCATCTGCTGACCTGGATGCAACAGACCCCTGCAAAGATCTTAGGCTGTCCCTGCTACACAAGGCCTACATGTGGAGAAGCCCACCTGGCCACTAGGAGAACCTGGCACTCAGCCGCATTCACAGAGCCACCACTGGGTGGCGACGCTCATCATCCTGGCCACCGAGCACCAATGCAGGTAGTTACATCTGGGTACCTGTCCAAGTCAGCCCAGTTGAATGTGGGTCAATATCCAAGCACTGTCAATACCTCTGGGCCAGGTGAGCAGGTACTGATTGTGAGTGGGGGATTTCTCACATCAACTCCACATAGCCTGTCCACACATTCAAGCACAACAATCCGAACACGTAGCACCAAGAAGGTCCTTCCAGGCAGAGCTCACAGCACAAGCCATCAAATCCACATATGTAGCTTTGAAACCACCATTTTGAGCCTTTTATGTACAGTTGTCATCCTCTGTGCTTGCTGATTCTGCATAATCTCTTGAACTAGACCTGCTTCCTTGAGTCTGGAAAACAAAAAAAAATCCACAAAGAATGCAAAACGAGAGACTTACCTCTTAGGTTTCCATTTTCACATTGTTCTGGCTACCTTCTTGAGCATTTTTCAACATGCAATCTCTGCCTGCTTCCAATAAACGTACTGCCTTCTACATAATGTGACGGAGTACTGTATGGCTTACACATATCAACATCTAGACACGTGTACAAATACACTACAATTAGCAGTTTCGTAATGTGGAAAATTTAATGTTCTTTCTAGTGTAATGCTTGAGTATTGACAGAGATTTGTGCATTTCATTGTTTATTTTATGTATTAAACAAAACACAAAGTGTAAAGCTGATGTATTCTATGAGAACAGACTGCCTTTAACTATTGAAATAAGAATAAAATTGGACAATCCATGGTGTTTTATTACAACTACATAAAGTCACCAGGCCCTGCAGAGAGACTGGAAAATGCCAAATGCTTAAACACAGCAAAGCAGAGCTGATAGTCCACATCAAGAGAGGTTTTAAACTAAATGGAACTTCTGGTTTCCCCGGATATCCGCAAATCCCATTGTGCCTCTCTGTGCTATATGAAAACCATCAAGCTCGGCCAGCCATTTTACATTCTTGCACAGGATAGTAAATAGATCAAATGAATGCCAATGCTCCATAAAGAGGGGTTTCCTTCTGCTTACAAAAAAAAAAGCACAAAGCTGGTGTGGAGCAGAAAACAGTCGGCACCAGCACTCTTTGAAAATACAGCAGAGCTTGCTTTAAAAAGTCAATAATATCCTTGATGTATTTGGTGACACCAGTTTAAATGTTTTCTCAGCAGTTTGTTGAAATATGTGCCTGTAAAAAGAAGAGGGGATTACCCAGCTGAGTATTGTTTTTTCCTCACCTACCTTTACATCTTATGGGCTTTTACTTGCCATCTCCTCTGGCTTGCTCGCTAGGGGCATTATAAAGCTGCTTTTGAACAATGTGTCTACAAATATCTGTCATATTACGATCACTGACTACTTAGCAGACTTCATAAACTGATGTCTTCATGATATTAACCAAATAAGTAAGCATTAACATTAATGAGAGAGAAGTAAAACTAGCCCACTGCTTTGTATTTTAACAGAATTAATAAACAACTAAAGAACAACAGAACACTATTTATTGGTTTTCAAAAACTTTTGAGTATGATAATTTACCTGATATGCAAGCTTGTCCTCATCATTATTCACATAAATAGCCCAGATTAGTGACCAACATATAACCACCTGATACCTCTTACAACTGCTGTAAAGCTTTATACCTTGCTCAAAGTCTCATGGCAGATGTAATAATAAACTATAAAACGTTCACAAATTTTCCCTGAATAAATAGAAATTATACTGATGAATCAACAAACTGATGTAAAAGACTACATTTCCATCAAGTCATGTTATTTAAATATATAGGCTACAATTTATGATCCCTAATATCCTACTACAAAAGTCTAACAGATGTCAAGTGTTCATATGTTGCATCAATTAAAGGGATAGTTCGCCCAAAATGAAAATTGTCACCATTTACCCCTCCCTGTTCCAAACTTGTATGACTATGATTCAAAGGAAGATATTTTGATTAAAAAAAAATTGTGTTTTTGTATACAATGAAACACAATGAGGTCCAATGTTGTTTGGACACGAATGTTCTTCCAAATATCTTTTTGTGTTCAACAGATTTGGAATAACATTAAAGTTAGTAAACAACAACACAATTTTCCTTTCTGGGTGAACTATCCTTTCAAGAGGTAGAAAAAAAAAATGCATTTAGTAAAAAAAAAAAATAAAAAAAATATACCCTCCGTGGCTCCACCTCTTGCAAGGGTGTTGGTTTTAATGTGTAATGCTCAAATAAAAGACAGCACACTACTCTGGCATTCACACTGACATCCTCCTAGAGAATCGAACGGACGCAGAGAGCAATCATAGAAAAGGGTAAATATGACTATTTTATACTTTTATATGAAAAGTATAGAATAAAAAAATGATTAGTGCTGTGAATCGATTAATGCACATTTTTTCTTAAATGAATCCTGAGTAATCCCACCTAACAAAGTTTTTAAATATACTTATATTTACTTATAATTTTACATTCAATCTTCAAATTAATGTACAAACAACAAAGACAGTATATTTTTAATATTTGTTTAATGGCATCTTTTTTATGACTGAAGGCCAGTATCACTGATGTCTCTATAAAACCGTTTCCCCCCTAATATTTAAGCATTGATTATAGCCATTCAACATTATTGTATAATTGAGAGATATCAACTTTAACATTTATTAGACTTTAAAAAATAACTTCTAATTTAAGTGAACTCAAAACAATCTTCACATAAACCCATTATAATTAATGTCATATTTACCTGCGCCCTTCAGCAGAAATACACGGGAAGTAAAATTGAAGTTATCAAACACCAAATTCAAAAGTTATTGATTTCCTCCTTTTTCTTTTTTTTCTTTGATTAATAGACATCACAGCAGCTGGTTATTAGGTTGTTTTGGCTGCTATTTTTTTAAGAGCTGCCGCTGCTGAACGTGACGCGGATCTGACACACATAGTATTTTCTCTCAAATCTCTCTACCTTTTCTGACTCACTTCAGGTCTTAAAGTCTCTACCAATAAACTGACGAGTTGAATCGAGGGAGTTAGATGAGGGAGACAGTGATGGGCTGCTCCAGGACAGTTTTGAAAACCATTTCAGAGGCATGTTCTTAAATGCAACTTATATATAATATATTACATGCATGCACAGATTTAAGGCAGCTTTAATCACCTTTTTGGTAACTTGATTAGTGGTCGATCGATATACAGTATATCGGCCGATATTTGGCATTTTTCAAATATCGGCATCGGCCGATAAGTTTTTCTGTTTGGCCAATGCGTTCGTGGCGGGACTAGTTTGTTTGGTGTGTTCCACATGTTGGCTCTCGTCGGCGGAAGTTTGCCTAATTCAACATGTTGAATCAACGTCGGGGCGAGTGAGAACTCTGATTGGACGTTCAATTTAGCGAATGAGTCAGTGCCTGAGAATTAAAGCGAAAGTGTTGAAAACTAGTAAGTAAATTAAGGTGGCACAGAAGGCTGTTTTAATTTGACGTGATCTTACCCAAGCATTCCAATTAGTGGTGGACCGATATATTTACATTTTTCAAATATAAGTTTTTCTGTTTGGCCAATGCGTTCGTGGCGGGACTTTTATTTTGACAGCGGCAGCGCCTGAACACAGTGCTCACATTCTCCCTCTTGTTCACTGTCGTCGTTTACAGTTCTGTCCACGGACAGAAGTCTGTCTAATAATCAGATAGAACTGTTAAACAAAGGAATTAAAATGTATACAAAAAAGTATTATAACGATTGCTTTTATATTGTTAGTAATAGAAAGGCAAACATTATAATACTTTCTCGTTTGCCGTCAGCATTCAGGAAATATGCATTTATATAATTTAAACAAATCTTTGAATGACAAACGAACATCTAATTTCAAAAACCTTGCAAACTTAGTCGAATCCAGCCGTGAGATCTTATGAAGTGTGCATTTGTATTCTGCATGATTGCGTGTACTCTGCATGACGGTCGGTCCGTGCTAATTGAATACGGACAGGAGGAGAGTTCAGCTTCATTGAGGCGCGCGATCGACAAACTATAAACTCGTGATTTCAAATTATGCTGCGCTTCATGCTTTTGCCCACTGTCATATTCATGTCATTTTCACTGTGTGCTGTATGTAAAATGAGTGTTACCTTGGCTTTATTTGAAAAAAACATTTATTCCCAACGCACACAAACTTCCCAGAATACGGAGTGCCCTGTTGGTTACAGTGTTTACTTCTGTTTATTTTTATTAAATATTTGTTTATTTGTGAAAAATACATTGTCATTTAAAGTGTAAGCATGTTTATTTTACACATTTATTTTTTTTATCCATTTTCAAATTAGTTCAAATTTCTTAAATATTAAATCAATTAAATAAAATTATATCGGCCACCCTGCTTTCCAAGATATCGGCATCGGCTGTCAAAAAAACAATATCGGTCGACCACTAAACTTCATGACTTAACTGACCACGACATTGCATGCACGTAGTCTTATTCAGCTTTGATATGAAAAGATACAGGGTACAGTGTGCGCTGATGCCTTAGTGTGTGCAATTGAAGAGCACGCGTGACACACACAGTACCGTTTCCGCACTCGTTTGACTCACGCCTGGCGCTGAAGTGAAGTTGGAGCGTGTCTGAAACTTCTCCCGTTTGATGTGGACCTAAAGACGTTCCTTGACTAAATAAATCCACTTCTTGCCAAGAAAAAAAAAAGAGACCTAAGCAGCAGTTGTGAGTGGGGTGGCCAACCCTAGCTCCGCCCCTGCGTTAATGGCATTAAATATTTTTAATGTGTTAAACTGAAAAAATTAATCGCATGCGTTAACGCACTAATTTTGACAGCACTAAAAATTATACAGTTTTTATGTAACTTGAATACAAGTTAATATTGTCATGCTGATAGTTTCAAAATGTAGAATAATATTGGTTTATTTGGGATGTGTCATATGACTTAAAAAAACATTTACAAATTAAAAGGAAGTGGACCATTATAATTTTATATTTATTGTTTGCTAAACAGTGAAAGGCGAGTATGGCTTCCAAAACTCAAATCCTACTACTACTAGTAGCTGTAATAATTACAAATAGCAGCACGTCAGGCACCACAGACACATCAGTCACCACGAGCACACCAAGCATCACGGGCACACCAAGCAACACGAGCACACCAGGCAACACGGGCACACCAAGCACCACTATCCTGCCAGGCACCACTGGGCAACACGGGCACACCAGGCAACACGGCAACACGGGCACACCAGGCAACACGGGCACACCAGGCATCACGGGCACACCAGGCATCACGGCCACACCAGGCAACACGGGCACACCAGGCAACACGACGGCCACACCAGGCAACACGGGCACACCAGGCAACACGGGCACACCAGGCAACACGGGCACACCAGGCAACACGGGCACACCAGGCAACACGGGCACACCAGGCAACACGGGCACACCAGGCAACACGGGCACACCAGGCAACACGGGCACACCAGGCAACACGGGCACACCAGGCAACACGGGCACACCAGGCAACACGGGCACACCAGGCAACACGGGCACACCAGGCAACACGGGCACACCAGGCAACACGGGCACACCAGGCAACACGGGCACACCAGGCAACACGGGCACACCAGGCAACACAGATATGTCAAGCATCACCACCACATCAACCACCACCGGCAAATGGAGCACCAGCACAACCACCACCACCGGAAAATCAAGCACCACCACAAAAACCACTGCTTCTGTTGCAGCATCTCTTTTACCAATGGGACTTCCTGGACTTCTGTTCTACACTACTATGCTTCTCAAAATCTTTCAGCTGATCTGATTATCATCTCACTTAGTTTGTAACTAAAACCTACAGGGACAGGGCCCTTCACAAGTTGCTAGCACTTTAATGTCAGACTGTCAGATTAAATACCTGATTGCTTTACAAATCTAGAAAATATGAAGACTTCAAATGAAGAATAAAGATGAAAAACCTTTGTTGACTTTGCCAACATTGCTAAACCACATTACACATGCATGACAGTTAAGGATGAGTGTTTGCACATATTTATCAAAAAAGTGTATGTATTTGTCATTTATGTTAAATATGACGTACTACTAGGCATGGGCCGGTATGAGATTTTGACGGTATGATAACCTTAAGCAAAAATATTACGGTTTCACTGTATCACGGTATTGTTGTTACAGTTTTATTTATTTTATTAGATATTTTTAAATGAAAAAAATAAACCATTCAGCTGAACACAATATATTTTGTTTTTGAGCAACACAGAATATTAGGAACAGTATAATTAATTTTTTCTTTGATTTGTTTCCTAAAAAGAAGAAAAATAAAGACTGACATCTTTATTTAACCTAAATCTGTAATTACAGTTATTTAATTTTAGTTATACAATTCATATGCATATCATTTATATCATTTCGTTATATAATTTCATATACATAATATGATTTAATAATAACCCAATTTGAAGCAAAAACAGAATGTTCTGACTAGCTTTGTGAAATTATACTACATGCCTGAACGAAGCAAACAGCAGGCTGAACACAATATATTTTGTTTTTGAGCAACACAGAATATTAGGAACAGTATAATTAATTTTTTCTTTGATTTGTTTCCTAAAAAGAAGAAAAATAAAGACTGACATCTTTATTTAACCTAAATCTGTAATTACAGTTATTTAATTTTAGTTATACAATTCATATGCATATCATTTATATCATTTCGTTATATAATTTCATATACATAATATGATTTAATAATAACCCAATTTGAAGCAAAAACAGAATGTTCTGACTAGCTTTGTGAAATTATACTACATGCCTGAACGAAGCAAACAGCAGGAGCTCTGAATGAGATGCAGAATCTCTCTCTGACAGCAGGAGGCGCTTCTGGAACACCAGATACGGCGTTTCCTTGGTTACCGCTGTAAACAAAGCAGCACTGTGCTGAAACACTGCTTTAATATGAACTATATCGAGACAAGATTAAAAGAAAATACCACGTAAACTTTTCTGAAGGCAGTCAGTTCCCCTCAGAAACACATTCATATAAACCCCCAAATCAATATTGAGGATTTTCTTCCAATAGTTCATGCATCATGAACAGTGAGTGATCTGCCTGCTACAGTATTTTTCTCTGTGCGTCCGTCTTCAGCGTCTCTGGCCTGTGTTAACGGGCATTTACAGACTTCATATTTTCACGTAAATGACATTTTGGAAAACGATTGCATTGTAATGCAGTTTGTGCAAGTCCAGAACAGAGACGAGTTGCTTGCAATAAGACAAAAAACAGCCGGTTGCCGATCTCGTGAGTTCCAGGGGAAGCTCCTTAAGTTCGGCCGTCCTACACACACACGTGACTGACCGCTCGCTCACACAAACAGGAGGAGGAAGGTCGTGTTACTCTCTACACTGCACTCAACCTGAGGGATTCCTACACTTTCAGTCTTTGAGGAGACATGAAAAACAGCGTATACTGGTATAACGTAAAATATTAGTGGTTTTGAAACCGTGGCATTTTCCAAATCGTGGTATACCTTGAAACCGGTAATTGGCCCATGCCTACGTACTACTGTACAAACCTGCACATCAATAAAACAATATTCTGCAGTTATTCTGTGCATTCATGCAAATATTCCTAAAAACTGCCCTGAGTTATACCGATATATCATGATTCAAAACTAAAGCTCCTACCTGCGAGCAATGTAATAAAAGACAGGATTGCCATTCTTTGACGTGCCAGCTTGGTAAAAGATGTTGAGCGTCTTTAAAGCTTTAAACTCCTCCTTCTCATGGACTTGATGCCTTAAAAAAAAAAAAGCAGAATATAAATTAGGTCTGCTGATTTAATTAAAAAATATATATATATATTTGACTATTACTATTTCTTAGTTAAATCTGAAGAGAATATAAAAAAGCAAGAACAGTGACCTGGTCATAAATTCCTCAAACTTTGAGCTGGAGAGGTTGAGGCTGGACCAGTGTGTGTCAGCTACTGGCTTATGTTCAGGGGGGCCCAGGTAGGCCAGGAGGGTGGCCATCTTGTCAAATGGTCTGCGGCCCACTGCCTTGTGGTCCCTATGGTAAAAGTTTAATTAAAATATTTGTTAAAATCATGTCTATATATATTCTGAAAACACTAGTAGAGACCATTGGTGTCAATAGTCAATTTAGTCTCACAATGCTTTTGAAACACTACCCTGACCTCCTTTGCTACATTTACCTGTTGCTGGACAAGTACTGGCCAATTCTTTCTTGGTTGTTCCATAACAGACGATGCAGGGCGAGCACATTGCAGTCACTGATGAAAGATAGACTGTGATTCACAGTGTCACTTGGTGGAGAATCAGATGCAATATCAAAGAAGAACCTGCCAAAATAAAAATAAGGCATTTTGAAGCCCATGGAGGAGCTGATGGGTTTAAAACATTGTGTTTCAAGACCCAATAAAATCACAACTGTCTTGTGTCAACTGTCTTGGGTTGTAGTCCATATCTTCAAGTTTTAAAGACACAAATATACTTGCATACACCTAAAACATGGGCGAAGTTACACATATACTCATGTAAAACTTCAGGGTTAAATAATACTGTAAATAAAATATTTAGCACAAATTGTATTCAATCAAGTGCTCTCTGAAAATTCACTTACAACACATGCCTCTAACTGGCAACTGAAAGTAGCATTATAATGTTTCAATAATGTGACACAATTTGAAGCAAGTGTCAAGTATATCGTTCAAAAGGCCTTTTTCTTGCCTTCAGCTGATCCATCAAAAATCTCCCCTTGAAAAACAAAAGATCTAATATGTGAGAATCAAACAAATACAAACATACCTTCTGGCTGCATCAAAGTTGCTTTTGACAAAATCATTGAAGGGCCGCATATGCTCTTCTTTTGTGAACAGTACATGATTAGCAATGCTCTGGAGTATCTGAAAAGAGAAGAAACATTGTAGAAATTCAAATTTTGCTACATATAATTTAGCAGTGGGGCCCAGTGTTGTGGTATAAATAAACATTTAATCTTGCCAGTTAGACAAAACACTTCACCACAGATGATGGAAATGGAAGTTATGTATAATATGTATGAACATGACATTACACACCTTAGACATGAGTTTGAGGCCACGCTCGATGCGAGGAGGAGGTTTCTTGTCTAGGATGCCTGCCTCATACGGTGATACAATAGCTGGGTTAATAAAGCGCAAGAACATGGCACTTCCTACTGCACCGATACTGTTCTGTGGAAACCGCTGGCTGACCACCTGCATAAACGGATGAGGGAAATGAGAGGAAAGATAGTTAAGTGCTAGAAGAATGCATTATAGATAAACCATCTAATTACTGCCAGTATATTATTGCCATCATGATTTTAATTTGAAAACAACAAAACACAGAATACTAATAATATAAATTTTTATAGGTTTACATCCAGGAATATTATGAAGAAAGAAAATATGTGAAAGTCTGACAGAAAAGAACGTTAAAGGGGTCATATTATGTGATTTAAATTTTTCCTTTCTCTTTGGAGTTACAAGCTCTTGGTGCATAAAGACGATCTGTAAAGTTGCAAAGACTAAAGACTCAAATCCAAAGAGATATTCTTTATAAAAGTTAAGAGTCAACCACTCCTACCTAAAACGGCTCATTTAAACACGCCCCCACATGTCTACGTCACGATGTGGGAAGATTTGCATAACTCCGCCCAAATGTTCACGCAAAGAAAGAAGGTGTAACTTTTATTCTCGCTGTAGTATTGTTGCTGCCGCCATGTTTTGAAGAGCTGTGTGTTTCGTTGTGAAAGCGAAACTACTTTGTTTGGCCTTCCAAAAGAGGATGATATCCACTTTGTCATGCCTGGCGCTAATCCGTGCTGGTCGCTGAGGAAATACATCAACTTCGCGCTGTGGATTGCCGGATCGGCATTCACCGTGGACGAAGCGGAATCCAGCCCGGGGTCGTCACATATGGTTGTCGCAAACCGGCCGTGCCGTTCTCAAACCCGCCGGCCTCCGCTCACTCAAGCCCGCTGTGTGTTTCCTTGTGAGAGCAAAACTACTTTGTTTGGCCTTCCAAAAGAGGACACGACTAGAAATCAGTGGTTAAGTTGTATTTACAACACTGTTCCAGAACAGTTCAACCCAAATATTCAGATGTGAGCAGCGCATTTTATGGAGGACTTTTTCCTGATCCTGTGAGAGTAGACTACAATGCCGGCTGACTCACAGACTGTAAGTACGTTTTTTATATGTAAAGAATTTGCCACTAACGATTCAAACGCGAGTTTTGGGCAGTGTAACAGGGCATCACAGTATGGTAGGGGCGTAACATTTCCGTCACACGCTTGAGGTATTCGGCCAATCACAATGCACTGGATAGCTGGCCAATCAGAGCACACCTCGCTTTTCAGACCGATGAGTTTTCTAAAAATCCACGCGTTTCAGAAAGGTGGGGCATAGAGGAGAAACAATAATGTACAGTATGTGGAAAATAATGTGTTTTTGAACCTTAAACCGCATAAACACATTTCATTACACCAAATACACTAAATAATGTTCTTTTTAGCAACATCATATGACCCCTTTAACTGATAAATGTGTTTTGTATGGAAGCCCGTTTCTGCCACTGAATGAAAAATAAAAAAAGGTTATTGTGACTTTTTCATCTCACCATTCTGACTTTTTTTCACAGAATTGCGAGATATAAACTCACAATTCTGACTTTTTCTCAGAATTGCATGATATAAACTCACAATTGCGAGTTATAAAGTCAGAATTGCGAGATATAAAGTCACAATTTCTGACTTTATTTCTCAGAATAGCGAGTTTATATCTCACAATTATGACTTTTAAACTCTGAAATTGCGAGTTTATATCACGCAATTCTGAGAAAAAAGTCAGAATTGAGAGATAAAAAGTCGCAATTACCTTTTTTATTTTTTATTCAGTGGCGGAAACGGGCTTCCATAGTTTTGTGTCAGGTAAAACAGGCTCAATTAGAAAGAAAACAGGGCTATGACACATTAAAAAACTATGCAGTGTTTGCACAGAACAAACTAATGATGACGGCAGACTTGTATGATAGCAAACATGCAAATGAATGCTGCCATAACGATTATCAACCATTAAAATACAACAAATATACATACCACACTTAAGCACAAAACAGTCTGTTACTAGCCACAATAAATGTTTGCAGAACAATGTGTGGCAGTGCATACACACCCTAAAAATATTATTCATGGAAATTTGGGGTTACAATTTCCCCACACCTATAATAACTGATCATTTGTGTCCTAAATTCTTTGTAGGGGACTAAACTGTTTCTGTCTCAAGTGGCCAAGTCAATCTAATTGGACCGAGACTTAAAATAGGCTATGAGAAGTCTCAGCTTATGCAAACATTTTTTAAGCCTACTGCTGATGAGAGCCAAAGATCCACTTTTGCATAAACTTGCATTAAAATAAAAATAAATATTAATCTTGGTAATTAACTCATTCTTTGTGTATCATCTGTTTACATGCACCAATTTCACAAGTAACAATTTCAAAATCTCATGTAAACACATTTACTTTTGTTTTTATATATTTTGATAGTTGCCAGAGTTTTAATATGTAAACACATATTAATCAATCAAAAAGATGATAAAAATGCACCATGCTTATAACATCATGATCATGTTGCAATGGTCCTAGCAAATGGCAAGAGAAATGAAATGAGAAAAGAAAAAAAAAAGACAGAAAATTAAGAGTGGGAATAATCACACATTTTACACCATTACATACATCAAGCATGCATATGCACCAATGGTTTCTGAAACTGAAAAAATGCACCACCATTGTTTTGAAGACGACCGATGGAGCACATGACAAGCCAGAGAAGTGCCAACATGTTAATTTTACATCATATTTACAGCATGCAAATCACTTTATTAAAAGTTTTCCAAGAAAGACAAGACTCTTCAAGGAGCCAAAATACAGATTCATAACGTTTTCTAATTTAAACTTAGAAGTGTTTATACATTCTCAGAAGGTAGACCAAGTCAGTACCAGGCACAATGTCTGCACATTTGAGGATATACTGCCTTAATGTTATAACAGACCTTAAACCCACGCAAAGAAACAGAAAAGCTGAACTGATCCAAACTGCCCGCTACCGCTGACTCAGTTCACAAGATGAAATTCAAAGAAAAAGAAGGGTGATCCAAAGCAGTACAATTATTTATTTAGATACTCATTTCCCAAACTATGTTGTGTTAAAAATTGAGGCGTCTTCATAAGAAAACTGTACATATTGCAAACATCAGTTTACACAGGTGTTTCTGAACATGTTCTGGTGAAAACCAAAATCCAAAAACATGAAAAAAAAATGAAATGAACAAATTCATAATTAAAAAAATAAAACAAACCAAAAAACAGGTTGCACTTATGGTATGAGTAAACTCAAACTAATAATAGATGGAAACTAAAGGAAAAATAAAATGCTAAAACACTTACAGATTTTTTGTTTTCCTTTTTTTCTTTAACAGTGGCTTTATTTAGAAGGGAGTGGCAAGTAGCCTACAGGGTAGAGATGAGCACAGAGAGGTCACAGCAGCTACACAACTGCACTCAGCACAGCCACAGTGCATACAAACACAAAGCAGCAGACAACACAACCACTGCCTTTCTAAGAGCTGATCTACGAAAAATTTAATTCATGTTCATTTCAGTGATTAAGAAACACTGGCTGTGTAAAGCAGTAAAGTAAAGCAAAAGCAGTAAAGATGCTACAGTGGAGGAGAGAGACAGCTCTCGGCCCAAGCAAACAAAGTGTGAATAATATTAAGAGTGTAAAGATAAGTTAACGCTAGCTGCAGGAAAGTAAAGACCAGAATATGTGTCGCATGTATGAGAACACAAGTGGGCCATGCAGAAGAGAGCAGGACTTGTGTAGCAGGACTGATGGTTGCAGCTGATTTGATAAGATGAGTTATCAATTTTTTTCAGTCTGTTTCCCCAGAAAGGAAAGACTTTGTCTTAAATGTATGCATCTACTAAATGGAAACTTTTAAAGTCGGCATGAAATCAATATTGACAATTCTTATTTTTTGATGGAATACTGTAGTATTTATTATAAATAATTTATCCGTGCACTTTATTTAATTTTTTTTAATTCATGTGCTCTTGTAATTTTTAATCAAAAACGTTAACTTCCCCTCCCCCTCAAATGACTCCTCTACTCTTCCGGTCACGAGCTATGGCGCAAGGGCGGAGCTATCTGGAACTGCCAACAGCTGCAGTGACATCAGTGACGTTTGGGGGGAAAAGCTGAAGCTGATGCTTCACTTTATAGCACTGACACCAGTCACGAGGGAGTACGTTACCCTTAAACATAGAAAAGATATTAGGATATTACGACAATACTCTCAGAACATCGCAAACTATTATTATTATTTTTTCATGAATATGAATACAACTTAACCACTGATTTCTAGTTGTGTCCAGTTTTGGAAGGCCAAACAAAGTAGTTTCGCTTTCACAAGGAAACACAGCGTCACACATGGCGGCCAAAAGTGAGCGGCGGCGGCCTAGAGTGAGCAGAGGCCGGGGACTAGAGTGAGCAACGGCCGGAGGGCTAGAGTGAGCAACGGCCGGAGGGCTAGAGTGAGCAGAGGCAGTGGGCGGATTCGACGAAGGAGGCTTGTGACCACATGTGACGACCCCGGGCTGGACTCTGCTTCGTCCACGGTGAAAGCTGGTCCGGCGATCCACAGCGCAAAGTTGTTGTATTTCCTCAGCAACCAGCACAGATCGGCTCCAGGCATGACGAAGCAGATATCGGCCTCTTTTGGAAGGCCAAACAAAGTAGTTTCGCTTTCACAATGAAACACACAGCGCCTTCACGACATGGCGGCAGCAACAATACTACAGCGAGAATAAAAGTTACGCCTTCTTTATTTGCGTGAACATTTGGGCGGCGTTATGCAAATCTTCACACATCGTGACGTAGGTATGTGGGGGCGTGTTAGAACGAGCCGTTTTAGGTAGGTGTGGCTGCCTCTTAACTTTTATAAAGAATATCTCTTTGGATTTGAGACTTTAGTCTTTGCAACTTTACAGATCTTCTTTATGCACCAAGAGCTTGTAACTCCAAAGAGAAAGGAAAAATTGAAATTGCATCATATGACCCCTTTAACCTGATGGAGGACACGCTCAGTCATTCAGGCAGTCTCTCTCTCTCTCGCTCTCTCGTTCTGTTTAGGCATGTTTTGTGCCATCGTCATCATCCTCAATAAAAAAAAAAACATTTATTCATGCTTGGGTGTCGGCGGTGAATCCAGTGGAGAGAAATCCCCCATCACTAACTGCAAACTGGCATTCAGCTCTGCCCCATTTTGTTGGCAACGCCCCAGCTTCCAACGATCCAATCAATTCCCGAAGGATGAAATCAAGTCCCATCCTCTCATTTCAGATGCCGTTTCACTCGGATATATGTCACAGCAGAGAAGAAAAGACAATCGTAACTTCCGTTTCATACCAACTTTAAGAGTCCACTAGCATAGCAATGACCTCAAAGCTAACTATGTGCCACAAAACTATCATTTCAATTTTTATGGGACTTAACAAGCCAACCATCACAACCCGATCATCGTGATTACAAACAAGACAAGAAAGGCCATGAAAGGAAACGACAAGAAAGAAAACAAAACTACATGTAATTAAGAAAAAGGAATTCTTTTCGATGCTTAAAAAACAACTTTATGCATCACCGTCCATAAGATGGTGCCCTTGACAGAGTGCAGTCACATCAGAGATGTGAGAAAAACAGTTGGTACCTTCAAATGAAAACTTTGTACTTTTGTTTCAGTAAAAAGACAATTCCATAAACACCCCCTTCTATTTGTTTTTATGAAAAATAACAAAACAAATGGTTTTTGTACGCACAAATGGAAGTGATTTCAACTGCGATTTCAACCGCATGTGTGCTATAAATATGGATTATTGCAGCTGGAAGAATTGTGATTCATACCTGCTTGTGACATATAACAATACAGCTTCAAGCACTATCAAAATGTTTCCTTACCAAACTGAATCTGTAATGTCGGTTGTTGCATGTAAAGCAGCAAATGATTTAGCAGATCTTCTTTGCCATTTGTAATCATTTTCCGATACATTAAACTTTAATGGGGATACCGGAAGTATGAAGGATTGTATCAGCCTGATATGAAAATCATCTTATCATCACTCCTTATTTAAATCCCTTTAAAAAAATCATTTAATTCTAGTCAGTATTAAGAACAAGTTGTAGTATGATTTAACTGAAAATGTTTGCACTTTGAATGCCACAATCCCATTTTGCCATTCAAACACAAGAAATTCTATGACAACAGTAGCATTTCAAACATTCTTACATATCCCTTTTTCGAACATTATAACAACAACATAAAAATAACACATACTAACCCTATTGGAAACCAGTTATGGGATGTAGATTACCGTTTAAACGTGGGGTGATCAAAATTGATCAAAAGCAATAAAGACTTTCACACTGTTATAAAAGATTTCTATTTCAAATAAACGCTGTTCAATCCTGAAAAAAGGTTTGATGGTTTCTACAAAAATATTAAGCAGGACAACACAGATATTAAGAGCACCAAATCAACATGGTTAAATGATTTCTGAAGGATCATGTGACAGTGAAAACTGGAGTATTTCTGAAAATTCAGCTTTGCCATCACAGGAACAAATTACACTTTTAAATATATTAAAATATTAAACTGTAAAAAAAAACTATTTCACAATATTATTGTTTTTACTGTATTTCTGGTCAAAGAGGCTTCTTTCATCAAAACATCCCAAAAAAAATGATGCCAACCCCAGACTTTTGAATGTATCTCAAGTGTGTATCCGAAGGAAATGGGTGCATTTAAACCATCTGATATATTCGCAGACAGACAGAGGTGAGCAGTGGCATGAGAGAGGATAAGAGCAGGTTCTCTTGTTAGAAGTGACTGGAAGACTGATCAGTGGATATCCAAGCAAGAAAGACAGCCACAATGCAGTCATTCAGAGGATGCAGTAACAGTGGTTAAAAAAAACAGACTAGCATTAGGCAGTGAGCGTACCTGATATAGACAGTGGCACACACTGCGCAGCTGTGGAGGGAACTCGTTTGAAGAGTTGATAATGGCCAGGAAGAAGCGGTCTGTTATCTGCAGGAGGTTCTTCTGGTTCTCCTCCAGGTTCTCCGCTGGTTCGAGCCTAAAGAGGAGATGAGAAGTTAAACTTTCAGCAGAAAGACAATGATAAAAAAACATCTGTACTTTGAAGAGTGTTTAAATGTACATCACGAAGAACTCCTTTAAAGGTGACCTATTATATCAATATAAGTCTCAGGTGTACCCAGAATGTGTCTGTGAAGTTTCAGCTCAAAATATCCCACAGATCATTTATTAAATAATTTTACAAATGCCTAATTTGAGTGGAAGCAGAAAAACGCTTTCACGTTTTCATGCACGTACCTCAGATATTCTGCCAAAAAACATCTGTTTGGTTTTGATTATGTCTATCGCACTGAAATCGTGCGTTTTAAACCATATTAGTTGAAACTTCTGATATATGGCTTTTTTTGAGCGCACACATCCGAAGTACGCACACAGAAAGCGGCTGCCACATGGCATGTGAGTACTAAACTCAGTTCTCTTTCATCTATTATTGCGCTTAAACTGTCAAATACAAACAAGTTTGCAAAAACAGTCTGGTATGTCTGTGAAGTTAAATAGTTGGGAAAGAAATTGCATGTTTACATTAGATCCGTGTTGCAGCAGTGTAATATAATGTAAATAAATCAATAAATCCACTGTCTCTCTTGTCTCCTCTGAGGCTGGGACTCTAAAGTGTGTTCTGTGCTGTGCTGAAGTAAAAGCTAGACCTGACTAAACATCATTAACAATATGAGTTTTACAGCTAGGTAAACATGCCTGGTAGGGTCTACTTCAAAACTGATTTGCTGCCACTCCGGTGTGGTAATAATTCCTCTCAACAGTGGCTCCAGAAGCTTCTGCAGATATGCAGCACCATAGACCTGCAAACACAGAAAAGCCCGATTTTAAGTGCACATACACTACTGTTCAAAAGTTTGGGGCTAGCTTCGCCATCACTGAATGAAATTAAATGTGCTATCACTGACACCATTTCACTTTACCTTAAAGCAAAAGGTCATAATCTTGCTCGCAAGGCTGTTTCCTCTGAAGAGGGTCTGCATAGAGTCGGCCAGCTCCACCTCTTTTGAGAACATGTTCCATAGCAGCTGATACAGCAGATGGCGAGAGTCGAACAGTGTCACCAACACCCTGGCCAGTTCATCCTGAAAACCATCAGAACATTGAGCACAACAGCTCTCTAATGGCCAACAATACACACCCAATGCATTACTCGCTGTTCAAAACAGAGTTAAATAGATAGCGCATTTTAAAGTATGCTGGGAACCAAACAACATTACTCATGGTCCAGTCATACAGTTTTGGAACAAAATGAGGTTGATTAAATGATGACAAAATCTTAATTTTGGGGTAAACTATAACTTTAAGACCCGTTCATAATGACATATGAAGAAACTGTAACATGAAATAACTATTTTCTGCATCAAAAACACAACATGAAATTTTCATTATTGTGTTACAAATATTTTAATATTTTTGTATCAATTGTTTAGCACCTAAATCTAGCTTCTGTGTAAGAAGAAAAAAAAGATTATGAATATGAAAGTTTGCTTTAAAACCTTTTCATACATGTTTTATAAATAGATGTTGGCTCTATTTAATTCTTATTTTTTCGAAACTGTAAAGGTTAAACAAAGTTGTTAATATCTCTCACCCATTGAGAGCAGGGGACCACATTGGCCAGTGCCATGGCTATGGGCAGCTCGCCCTGGTCTCCCATCATGGTGACCAGCTCAACAAGTCTCTCAAAGCGGTCTGCAAGCACAGTCTCTGCGAGCGTGTCAAACTCTGTCCCTTGCTGAAGGATCTTAGTGAGCACCTCCATGAACGTAGCTCGTGTCTGCAGGTCCTTATGGTACCCCAGACCTGTTCAAAGACATCAACAGTCAAAACAACTTAAGTACAATAAGAATCCATGATAATGTCAGCATTTCTCACCAATGGAGTGCATGAGGCCGCTGTCGACGTTAGCATTGAGCAGGTTAGACATGGCCAGCACAGTACAGTGTCGGAGAGATGCCAGTCGTCTAGACATCCCACGTTTCCGCCCTGCCACCTGTTGGCCATCTTCCTCGACCTCGCTGCAGTCATTCAACAGGTTCATGAACAGCGTAAAGTATCTAAAGGAGAGAGAGAAGAGATTATGGACTGAAAATGGACCTTAAAAGACAAAACAAAAGAGTTGGATGAATGCTCCTACTTCAGAAAGAGCTGAGACTTGGCCTCCATGAGCTCAACTCCATCACCCTCCTCAGGCTGCAGGGGAAGACCAGCCAACAGAGACACTACTGCCTCCATACTCGCCTGGTCCAGATCCCTGCATGACACGTTCACAAAAACACAGCATGAGAAAAGAATATAAAGTGAGAGTTTTCAGGTTTGAAGCCACTACACATATTATAAACAGCAGGAAGCTACCAAGACAATACCGGGTCAGACATTTGATGTCATCATCTGCTGCTTGATTAGAGGTTCCCATCACCCAGTCTGTGAGGTACTCCACCATTTTATTTCTAGGAAAAGCAGCAAAGTCAGTCATCTCACGACCTCACAATTCACAAACTTAATCATCATAACAAATTGACAATTTTGTTTGTTCAGCGTAAGAAAGATATTTTTTTAAAGAAAAGTATACTTATATTCAGCAAGGACCCATTCAACTAATCAAAAATTACATTAAAGACACTTAAACAGTTGCAAAAAGGTTTTTATTTCACAAATGCTGTTCTTTTGAACCCACTGTATATATAAGACAGGGCTATTCAACTAGCTTCATTTGAGGGCCGGATTATCGAACTGAAAATTTGAAGGGGGCCAAGGGTATGGGGGCCATCCCGATCTCTTTCTGGAGGGCCTATCAAATTTGAAATTAAATTGAAATGCATATTCAGCAGTAAAATTAACTAATATTACCAGTACTAAGATTCATAAAAGGTTAACAGAGTGCTGTCTGTTAATCAATTAACAAAATAATTAATCACACATTTTTCTGTAATTAATCATGATTAATCGCATATTTATATTGTCATAATTTCATATTGAACCTCCAAATTCATGTAGAAACAACAAAGATGGTATATTTTAAATACGTGTTAAATGGCATCTTTTTACTAAGTAGCCTATTATTAATGGAGTATTGATACCAATACTGCTACTGGTGTCTCTATTAAACTAAATTAAATTAAATTCCCTCACTTTTACCTATTAATTATAGCCATTCAACATTATAGTAAATGGCATCTTTTTACTAAGTAGCCTATTATTAATGGAGTATTGATACCAATACTGCTACTGGTGTCTCTATTAAACTAAATTAAATTCCCTCACTTTTACCTATTAATTATAGCCATTCAACATTATAGCATAATTGAAAGTCATTATTTTTAACATTTAATAGGCTCCGAAATATATAACAATTTTAATTTAAGTTATTTTAAAACAACCTTCGCATAAACTATCAATTGTATATGCATAAACTATATTGGTTAATTTTTATTCAAGGTACAAAAGTTCAGCAACAATCAGCAACTAGAGCAGTTCTCTTTTTCTTTTGTTCTTTGATTTACGTCAATGACAGACTTCAGCAAGTTTCACTTTAAAAGCAGCGCTGTCTCCTTGAGGTCTTTGTAACCCAGTTAAGACTACGTTTACGAGGTAACTCGCCAAAACCACGCATTTTGACATAATAGTGTGTATTTTTGGCAGTTTAAGCACTACTGGCAGTCTGTCTGAAGCATCTCAGCGTATGTGTACAGTTGAACACGCAGCTTTTCAAACTATATGTTACTTCTTTTGATCATTTTCGTCCAGTGTTTGCGCTATTTTTTTGCCAGAAGTTATGACTGATAACACTGTCTTTATACTCGATTAAACGAGAGTTGTGGATATCTCATAACTCCCTCATAAATGCTTGTCAACGCTGCAGTCTATTGCTGTTGCGGTCTCCATAGATTGTTGTTGTTGTGTCTCTTTCTTTTCTTTTTCGTATGGTCCGGGCCAGTGTTGCCACCTTGTGGACAACAATTCAAGGCATATATGCCACCTGCACGTACTTCTACCTCGGCCGGATAAAGATGATTGGCGGGCCGGATTTGCCCCCGGCCGCCAGTTGAATAGCCCTGATTAGGGCTGGGCAAAAAATTGAATGCGTTTTTCATGCGAATCTTGTCAGACCATCGATAGCTTTAATCGATTGCATCTCTTATCGACAATTAATCAATCATCGATTAATTGACATCCCTAGTTTCAACAAAAATATTAAGCAGCACAAACGTTTTCAACATAAGCAAATCATCATATTAGAATCATTTCTGAAAGGTCATGTGACACTGAAAACTGGAGTTATCACTGCTGAAAATTCAGCTTCGCCATCATAGGAATAAATTACATAAAATATATCTAAAAAGAAATCATTTCATTTAAATTGTAATAATATTTCACAATATTAATGGTTTTATTGTATTTATGATCAAATAAATGCAGCCTTGGTAAGCATAAGAGACTTCTTTCTAAAACAAAAAACATTTCACCTGAATTTCATCTCTTGGCAGAAGGAGAGGTCGTCCCTGCGTTCCATCATCACCTCCACTAGCTGGCACAGCTTAGTTTTGATCTGAATGGCATGGACGACATTCCCTAAAATACGCACATACCTGAGAGAGGGAGCATAAAGAAAAAACCTTTAATGGAAAAATAAACTTCTTAATGCTCTTTTTATTAAAATGCCATGCAAATCCAGTGTTTATACTAACATTTTTCCTAACCTCTTTTTTTTTTTTTTTTTTAAAGAGCATAGGAAAGCGTAAATCAAAGTCTCACCTAACCAGGTTGAGCATCATGGTTTCAATGCTGGCTTGACCGAGGTGCTCTGAGCTTCCTTCAGTGTGACTGTCAAGCAGGTTCTTCATGATGGCGATGGTCTGCTCTACAAACAGCGTGTTTGTGTCTGTAATGGGAACCTATAGAAGAAATTGATAAAGAACAAAGATGCTGGCACAGAATATGGCTGATGCCTATGCAGAATGTGATGTGATACTGATAATATGATATGAGATGAAAATACTACCGCATTTACAAAAGATTCCAGTGTTTAATGCATGTTAGATCATTCTAGATTAAATAGATCACTAAATGCTGATGAGACTGGATTGATCTGACAATGTTGGTATTCTGCCACCTTGTGTCCAAAACTATACATGACAGCTATTTAGTGAAGAATGCTTGATAAGTTGAGTAATTTGTTATATTTGTTGCCAGTATGTTGTATAGAAAATGAAGCATAAATTTAGGAGCATTTTTGCATGGTGGCTTTTTCACGAAAATTAGATACTGTTGAACTGAATTTACAATCATTTACAAATATTTATTAACTATGATCAAATATTTAAATATGCCATAAATAAATATTTAAACATACAAATATAAATACACACTCATATACAAAAAATAAAAAATAGAAAAGCTTAATCTGCAAAAAAGCATTAATGCTCTGAAATAAATGTTATTATATAATGATTTTACAATCATTTATTTTCATTATGAAATTCCTATTTTATATATAATAAAACATTTGCTTTTTATTCGAGTGCAGTACTAACTAGAGCCCAACTGATTTTTTTGGGGCCGGTACCGATACCGATGGACGGAAAACGAACTTTTGACTGGTACTATATATAGAATACAGTATATACATAAACAGAATATATATACATAAACACATTTTTTGCAATGATCACTCAAATGTGGTGATCAAACACTTATAATGACGTGACAGAGATACGTAATGGAGGCAGGGCATTTAACAATTTAACAATAAACTTTATTATCCAAAATGAGTCTGACATCAGTGCTAAGTAAAGTTAAAGTCTATTCAACTTTATTTCAATTCAATTTCATTCAACTTTATTCCGTTGAAGTTTATTTCACTTCAGAACATTCATTCACGGATTTGCGCTACTGTCTTCACACACAGACGAAACTTACTAGAGAAGTGTTAAGTGTGACATAATATACCTCTGTAAATAAATACAATATAAATTCACGACTCGCACACTTTAATGCCCTTTGAATGTAACGTGTACGTTCCCTTGGAACTGGAATAATGGCGGAATATCATGTGAAGTCCACTGCGCAGGGCACTTATAGTCGAACGCTCGAATGCTGCTGCCTGAACAAGAGACCTCCTTACTGAAGTGAAAGTGTTTGCTGGTGTCACTATCTAGCGAACAAGGCGGCGGATCTCCACCAAATTCGGGGGCTCCCTTCAGCTCGAGGAGCCCTCTCGAACGCCACCCTCCGCACATCGGTAGCCCCCCGGGATAGCCAGATCGGTCGGTGCCTGTCCCGCAAATTTAACCACCCGTAACTCCCAGACCCGGGGGACTATCGACACGGGGATGGTCTCATTCGAAAGGGGGCCTCGAGACGTACACTTGATTTGGCATTCGAGAGGGTTCCTTGAGCTGAAGGGATCCCCCGAATTTGGTGCAGATCCGCCGTGCCATTTGATAATTTCAAAGTTTCAATGGTATTCCATTCACTTAAGCTTTATAGAGTTTCATCCAGGTTGCCAGTAGCAAACAATGGAGAAATTACTGGACAAACTACGTAATTACAAAAAAATGTTTTATATCGGTAGCATATCTGCGGCATATCCGCCGATACGATATATCTGCAACAGGCTCCTATCGGCCAATAAAATCGGCAAAACGATATATCGGTCGGGCTCTAGTATTAACCAGTTCTTTGTGAGAATGATCTTTATGTTATGAATGTGTTAACTTACACCTCCACATACATGAAATAAAAATATAAAGTGCAATACTTCGAAAACAATATCTAATCCTACAGTTGCATGCCATGATTATCATTCTCTTACCGGACCCTGGGTCTCAAAAAACCGGCCGATGCTGTTGCGTAGCTTGGTGAATAGCATAGGGTAGAGAGCTGGACTTAGCTCCAGTCCCACAAGGTCTTTGACGTTGGTTCGAATCTGCACGCCCACCTTTTCATGTGTACAGACCATGAGACCCAGCAGACGGTCCAGAAACCTGTTAAGAGACGTCTCGCTGTTCACCTCACAAGAGCCCATAGAGATCATGGAGCCCTTGCGTTCGGTTAGGGGTCCCATAGGAGGGCTGTAGGTGCCTAGGCTAGGGGTGCTGCGTTGATGGAGACAAACCCCTCCCAGGGCACACAAGAAACCGGTCATGTTGATCCACTCCTGAGGACAGAGGAAAAAATAGTTTGTAGAGGAGGAAAAAAAAGTTATATACACCTTACTGATTATCATTCTTTTAACTACCTGTCCATCTTCCACTTTGTTTTTCGGGTGGTTGAGTATATGTTTAGTAGCTTGCTCCCATTTTGCATGCGTGTCTTCCCATGCCTAAGATTGAAAAAGGTCAAATTTGAGTCAACTAAAATGAATAGAGAAGCTGCAAAAAAGTTGCAATGGATCTGAATGATTAGCAATTAATACCTGGGGGAAAAAATGTACATCTTAAATTCACTTAAATCTTAAATTCAAGTTGACAAAAAGAAATCTTTACCTCTACATTTCCAGCTGTAGGGCGTTTTATCCTCCTCAACAGCGCCATCACTCTCTTCTGAAGTGTGTTGCGGCCTGAATACACATACAGTTTGCAGGCTGTTTTATTTTACAATGAGACCAAAAATTTTTTTCCAAGAATCTATGCCACTAAATCATAATGTTAATCAGAATTTATGATTATCAGTATTAAACGTCATACTGATGGGCAAAAATTAACTAATTAACGAAATATATGTATTATTAGTATAATATCAAATGCTATTTTCTTTATATATCCATAAATAAATAAATCCACATAAGTATTCATGACCACAAATAACAAAATAATACATTCATTCACTCATTCATTTATTTAGCCACATTGGTATTAACTGTTTTACAAAAATATTACCACACTAGTAATTATGGTCTTAAATGAATGAATGAATGAATTTATCAAATTGTACATACACATTTTTTCTAGCTATATCAAATAAGTAAATAAATGTAAAAAAAAATTTTTTATATATATATATATATATATATATATACACACACACACACACACACACACACACAACTTCAGTGCTAGCTGAAGTGCACTCGTGCACAAATAAAATACAGTGTCCCTAAAGCTTAAAGCTGCCAGTCTAATCCTATGTCACGGAGACTGTTGTACTACTAACCTGTAGCCATCATATTGCTGACAGAGGCGAGCTCAATAAAAGTGTTGTAATTGGGTAGGACCATGTGCACGGGCAGCTCATCCACATTGCAGCGGATGTCCGCCTCTTCACAGAGATGCCGGAAGCAGGACATGGCCACCAACACAGCCTCTGCGTCAGGGCTCCACAGGAAGGTGTAGAGACACACTTCCAGCTTGGTCTGAGCCTGTCTGCTGATGAGGATGAGACTGCCCTGTGTGGCACATTCCTGCAGAACAATGAGACATTAATGAGTGCATTTTCTCTGAGTGGATTCAATTTCAAGTTCATGTTTAGACAGAATATGTGTTTACCTTGTTCTTTAAAAGAAACTTGTTTCTACATATGAGAATCTCCCGGAGCCACTTTAGTATCTCTGTACTGTTGATCATCTGATGTCCAATCAGCTTCTTGCAGTTCAGAAATAAGACCTGGGAGCTGAGAGGGGAGTAAGGAGAATATAGTCAGATAATCTTTCCAATCGCCAACTTCACATCAACCAATCTCTTTATACCCACCTGATGTCCCAGAAGGTCTCAATGGGTGCGTCAGGGTTCCACAGCTCAATAGTTTCTGGCTGATGTAACACCAACAGTGCCTGGGTGAGAATGCAAGAATGAGTAAATGAGATGCACAACTACAAGAATTCAAAGTAGTAGTACTATAGTATCATCCATATACTGTTAAGTACGCATTTTAATTTTTTTTATTATGTGCTTTCGTCATTTTTATAAGATTATGTTTTAATATTCCTATTAAGCTTTAATAAATATTTTTTTATTTTAGTTGTAGTAATTGTAGTATACTTAATACTTAAATTGTATTTTTTATAGCTTTATTTGAGTTAACAAAAACAACTTTTAAAGTTTTAGTTTTTGGTTAACAATACCAAATAGGAGGTTCAAAGAAACAAGCAGTCTTACCTCCATGGCTTCCTGTGAAAGCTCTGCACTGTGGTTGAGAGGAACCAGCTGGACCAGACCTTTGATGAGCTCAGTTGTGCTGTTCTGGATCTCTTGACCTGGTTTCCCTGGGTTCTGATGGTGAGAAAGTGCAACTAGTTGAGTCAAATCCTTAAACTACAAGTCTACTGCTAAGCTTAGATATTTTAACCATTTTAGGCCAAATCACAGTTCATATCAAATCATGTTAAGGAAAGACTGCGAAAAAGAACCAGTCTTCAGGCAAAAAAAGGGGAAAAGAAATGAATAAATCCACATGTAAATCCTAATCTGGATAATCCAGGATTTGAACCAATCAGAAAACACAAACACTGTTGGATTAGAGCATTTTATGAGAATTAAAGGAGCAAGAGGTCAAAGGTGACATTGAAAGAAAAAAAAAAGAACACTTTTTTCCAGTCTTTTTCTTAGCCTAATATGCAGAGACAACTCTAAGATAACTTTAATACAAAAGGTAACTTTTGTACAGAAACTTTTAACAGAAGCTAAATTACTATTTCATAGCTATTTCCACCAAATACTCACATGCAGCAATTTTATGAGAATTAAAGGAGCAAGAGGTCAAAGGTGACATTGAAAAAAAAAAAAAAAAAGAAAACTTTTTTTCCAGTCTTTTTCTTAGCCTAATATGCAGAGACAACTCTAAGATAACTTTAATACAAAAGGTAACTTTTGTACAGAAACTTTTAACAGAAGCTAAATGACTATTTCATAGCTATTTCCACCAAATACTCACATGCAGCATTAGTTTGGGGTCAGCATGGATGAGTTTGACCAGGGCCAGCAGCAGAGAACGCGAGTCAAGGTCAGTGGACCTCTCCTTGAACTTTAAACTAGTCGTCATTTTCTCTTTGAATGTCAGACTCTGCACACACAAAAAAAGCAACTTTAACAACAAAGACCAATGCTTTTCTATACACCATAAACTGTGTAAATGATGATGTGTCTCACTGATGTCATCCTCAGAGGTGGATGGGCACCGAGACTCTGAACCACTCGGCCCAATGTGTCTGCAAACATGGTGCGCAGTTCTCCTGAGTAGCAGTAGATGGCGTCAATCTTCGGCCACCAGTCCAGGTGTGACTAGCAAGAACATAAATGTGAAACCTTAATAAGCAATCAACTACAAAATTACTGCACTCCTATAGCATCATAAAAGAGAGAGTCACTGGCAGTGGTCACAAAATGCATTTTATCGTGAACAATCATCAATACTCATGCAGAATGCTGACACATTTGGAGATCGTCTATTTGTATAATGGGTTTATCATTTATTTAAAGTTGCATTTAATTTGCATAATATTACAATTTTAAATAAAAAAATATAATTATTTGCATAATATTTAAAAATAATTTTTGCATTGTGTGAATGTCCATACAGAGATCATACTTACATTGGTGATAATTTTGTGCAGGGAGTTGACCAGGACGAAATAGAAGGTAGGAGGAGAAGTCGAGGCCAGGAATACCTAGAAAAGAAATACATTTATTAAACAACAACAAAAAAACTCTGTGTAGATATCAGAACATGTTGGTTATGGCAATGATCTTAAGTTTGTCCTGAAATGAATGTTGACTAGCTCAATACGCTGTGATAGTAATAATATTAAATCTCTTGTTAGTGATTGTTTATTAATTGCTATAACGTCCTTTGCAAAATGCTGGAAACTCTAAGATTCAACAACCGAGCTTACCTTAAAATGCTGGTTGTTACGAGGATTGATGCGATAACATGACACAAAGCAGTCAATCATCAAATCCACATCGGCGCTCTGGCAGCCCGCACCCCTCGAGAATGGCTTAGTAGGGTTAAACAGAAGACCCTGAGAGAGAAGAGAGAGCAAATTTGCACACAGCTAGAAACAGAAAAAAAATGTTCTTCATTCCCTTCAGACATGCACTGCTCTGTAATCGTTTACTCAAAAAATGGTCCTCTTCACCTTAAGGTCCATGACGATGGACTGAACTAGGAGAAAGATGACGGAATTGTCCTCCCAGTTGATGTAGGTGCAGGCTTTGCAGAGTTTGACACATGCGACGGCCGCACTCTCGGTCAACTGTCTGCTGCCGCTGTGCTGTCCCAGAGCCTTCCGTAGACTGTCCACAAATGACTTCTGTTGAAGACAACAGAAAAGCTAGGTTTGTCTCCAAAAACATTTGTATGCAGAAAATAAGTCTTGGTTCCAATGCTCAACTTCAACATAAAAGACTTTGGAAATGACAGGAGATAAATAAAATGCAGTAATAGAAGTCTAATTCACTGTGTGACCTCTGACCTTGTTAGCTTTTTCCTCCCCCCCTACTTCTTTGGTGATGCTCTGAGTGATCTCTGGACAGAGGATGAGGAGGATGATCTGTAGAGGCCACACAGCTGCCTTTCTCTTTGCACTCTCTGCAAAACTGTCCACCAGGTCAAACAGTTTTTCTGCACAGTCTGTATGCACAGAAACACACAGTTTAATGGTTACACATCTAAAATTGGACTTCAATAAGCAGTCTAGTAAACAAGTCAGCTTAGATATGAATTATTGTCTCACTCACCGGCCATGTCAGCATGGGGTCTCTGATAGAGCATAGTGAACTCATCAGGGTAGTGTTCAACCCAGTTCCAAAAAGCCTGACACAAACATATCAAATAAATTTACTCCTATAACCTTTAATAATTATATTATAATAATTATAAATAATTATAAAAGCTAGAAAAAGTCTCCTAATCTATTGTATTATTTAAAAAGCGCATACCTTTTCCAAACTGCTGATTACTGCAAGCTGAGCCGGCTTTTTCAAAGATTTGAATTTAAGTACTGTTTCTAAAGGGAACATGCAGGAAGTTATTAAGCAATTCCACGCCATATATTTCATAAATTAATTTATTATAAATTATAGAAACACTATATATTTATTTGCATTCATTTGTGCTTTAATATTTACACTGTGCCATATTTTGATTCTGATTTTAATTATGCAGCTTTAGATTCCCCATAAAATTCATCCTCAAACTTTTTGAAAACTGAGGCAATAAAATAGAGCATGCTTTACCTTGTAGGAGTCTCTTTAACTTGGAGCAGTCTACGTTGATATACTGGATGAGCTCAATGTCATGGACATCCACTGTGTCCTCTGTACAAACTGTGAACTCTTGCAACCTATGAGGAGGCATTACATTAAAAGTTAATAATTTGTAAAGCCTTTAACTGTTCAATTTGTAGACAAGAAAAACAGCCCAGCATTTATATAAATTACACTCGTACAGTAGGCTTACAGTGTTTAAAATAAAGCTTTTTTTTTTTAGTTACTATGGGGTATTTAGGGGGCTGATTCACACAATGAAAGAGGTCCTAGAACAAAGCCCTGTGGAACCCCCAGTATTGTTAGAGAGGTACCTGGTGGAGATACGACTGAAGACGGCATTGAAGTTGGTGCAGCTGAGAGAGAAGAGCACGGCAGAGGCAGAACTGCGCAGCTGAGCGGCGTGCTGCTGGCCCTCACGGTACGAGTGCAGGAAGTGACAAATTTCAGGGAGCAACTGTTTTACCAACATGGCCTCATCCAGCCTCAGGCAGTCCTTGGGTTGCTAATGATATACACAATATACTTTGTTATTACTATTCTCTAGGGGTGTCCCCGACTAAGGATTTTCATAGTCGAATTGGAATTTTCGAATCTTGCCGATAGTCGACTGATAGTCGAATCATATGTTTGGGGGCGGGCGGCAAAATACATTACCAAGAGTCAAATCAGACTTTCGACAGTCATAATTACTGACGTTAACACACAGGGAAAATGTGTAACGGATGCCTCGCAGACACAAAAATAATTTTTAATGTTTTGATTAAAAGATAGGCTAGTTAACATTAAACGTCAGCGAAACCCTAAGAATTCACAAAAAAAAAAAATTTTCAAAGGTGCTCTCATTATAACGTTATGTATATGACAGTAGTTATTAATGTTCTGCTTTTCTGTTTTGAGCTACGCGCGCTGAAGATGACCAGTAGAAATAAGCATTTGATAACAGGTTTTTAATCAATGGAATTTAACTCGTCATCTATCTCATATAGAATATACTTTGTTATTTGTACAACATAATATTAATATTTCAACTTATAGGCTAACTGCACAAAATTATTTTTGAATGCCTCTAATGATTCGACTGTAAGATTGGTAGTCGAATCAGGCTTCTCCTATCGAAGCATTGAATCTTCGACTATTCGGGGTAACCCCTACTATTCCCTCTCTTTTTAAAATTTTTTATACTGTGTGCTGTACAAAACTATACTTGTAAAGTTTAATAACATCTACTGTGTTGTAAGCTAAAAACCAGACTAAAACTACAGAGAGTAGAAAGCGCTTCAGGATCAGCAGCATGCAGGAAAGGGGGAAAATAACAAAAATGAAATCCAATGACAGAGCAGCAAAAACAAACACATTAGTGGATCAATGTACTGCACACATACTGGGTCAAGCTAAAAGCCCAAAATGTGCAACAAATGGTAGAGGGGAAGTTTTATACTACAGAGCAAAAATTCCTGACTGCTAAAACTAGTTAATGAATAAAGTGTTTATTTGTCTTGAATGTCTTCGAATTTCAGTGAACAAATTAAATCCTGAACAGCATGGAAGAAAACTGTACGTTATACCCTTACATCAAAGGAAATGACTTAAAAAGAATTTTGCAAAAACAAAACAGGACAGTGAACAGCTGTGTAGCATCTGAGCAAGGGAAAATTAATAATCTATACAGGAAAATCCAGACAATCTCAAGATGAGGAAACACCTGCAAATGTAATAATCTCCTGACACGGCCAGTTCAGAGCCCTCTGTCTGGGAGTAAAAGCTAAAGATTTAATTGTTTTACCAGGGCTCTGTGTCTAAGACTTCACGAGTCCATGAGCAATCAAAAAACATTTCTGGACCGTTTCTGCTTTTTGAGACCAGAAAATTATCTCTGTCCCTATAAAGTCATTCAAACTCATGTTACAGACATTTCACACTACCATTCAAAAGTTTGGGGTTGACAAGATTTTTTTTAATGTTTTTCAAAGAAAACTTTATTATTGTTAAATATTATTATTATTATTTTAAACAACTGTTTTCTATTTTATTTATATATTACAATTAGTGCTGGGCAACGATTATTTAATCGCGATTAATTGCATGATTTTCTGCGATTAATTGCATTATGCACAAAATTCAATAATTAATTCAAAAGTAGTGTATTGTGCACTTTTTCCATTTAAAAGTACTGCTATATGAACAAAAGTGCAATAACATTTAAATTGCAAACACTTTAAACAAATAAGGTGCTTTTTTACAGCAGTATTCCTTTTACATAGTAGCAGTTAAAATATTTATTGTAAATCTTAACTTATAACATTAATTTAATCAAATTAAATATAAAACTAAAGCTATTTGCCACTGCCAGGGCATTAACGTTTTTATTAAAAATATTTTATAATTTGTTATAGAAAAGAAAGTTATGCTCACAGTCCAGATCCTCGATCATAACATTATAACAGGCACCTTCCAAGTAGAAACCTGCACTATCGTGGGACCCAACGCATCTGAGTGCGGCACGGGACAACACTTGATGGCCGAGTAGAGACTCGTGTGTGAATAAGGGTGTACTCACACTAGGCAATCTTAACCGTGCCCGAGCACGTCTGACCCCCAAAGCCCGGTTCGTTTGACTAGTGTGATGGCTCCGTGTCGCGTTCGTTTAGCAGTCCCTGGCTCGGTTGGAGGTGGGCCAAAGCGCGGTTCAGTTGGGCTCAGGCACGGCACGCATGTAGTGTCGGAGCGCTGAACTTCTGATATGTGCAGCATGATTGCGTGAACATTTCAGAGCAGCAAAAGTGATAGATCTGTAAAGCAATATATTGTGAGAGGGCCGTGTGTGTTACCGCGTCCCAAACGACTCAAAATAATAAACCACAAAGTTAACAAAACTATGCACTCCACTGTGCTGAGCGAGAGCACTTCTCTTCTGCATTCACGTGCTATCGGTAACTTCCCATTTCCCACTTATGAAGTCATGGGCGCTTCATGTGAGCACTGCTGCAGTCATAATCACATTTAGGCCCACCCCAAATGCTCTCACTGGTTGAGACGTATGATGACATCCATCCCAAGCCAGTACTGATCAACATCCCACCCCTCCTGTGACCCATGGTTTGTCTGTATGTGTATTCAGAGCCAGTGAGCAACGGACTTTCATAATAATAAAAAAACTGCGTTAACGCGCAATAAAATAATTGTCGGCATTAATCAATTAATGCAATAATGCGTCATTTCTAGCAATAGCCAACAATATATTGTCTAGGTCAAAATTATCGATTTTTCTTTTATGCCAAAAATCATTAGGGTAATAAGTAAAGATCATGTTCCATGAAGATATTTTGTAAACTTACTACTGTAAATATATCAATTAGATTTTTGATTAGTAATATACATTGCTAAGAACTTCATTTGGACAACTTTAAAGGCGAATTTCTCAATATTTCGATTTTTTTGCACCCTCAGATTCCAGATTTTCTAATAGTTGTATCTCGGCCAAATATTGTTCTATCCTAACAAACCATACATCAATTGAAAGCTTATTTACTCAGATTTCAGATGATGTATAAATCTCAATTAAAACAATTGTTTACCCTTTTGACTGTTTTTTTGGTCCAGGGTCACATATCTTATTTTTGTGATAGCAAACTTTAATTTTCAGCATCATTACTCCAGTCTTCAGTGTCACATGATCCTTCAGAAATGATTCTAATATGCTGATTTTCTGCTTAAGAAACATTAGAAACTGTGTAGAAACCGTAGAAAATGTTATTTTTTTTAGGATGCTTTAATGAATAAAAAGTTCAATAGAACAACATTTACTTGAGATAGAAATATTTTATCTAACATTATAAAAGCTGTTAATGTGACTTTTAAATTTCTACTGATCCCAAACCTGTGAATGATAGTGTACAGCTAGTTTCTATTATACCATGGCATGGTTAAAAACTTTATTCTGTTTGTTTGATAGTTGAGATTCCAAGGTGTTGATTCATTTTCTATAACCATGCTGCTATGAAGCAGTTCCAGTTTCACCACATTCAATGCATTTCTACAGCCTAGCATAGTAAAAGAAACAGACTAATATTGGTCAGGATCACATTAGAAAAAAATAGATTAAAAAAAGTCCAAACCTTTTAGATTTTCTTCTAAAAATTACTTTCAATATCTATAAAAATCTATAATAAAAGATATGTAATCTTTTAGATCAGGGTGTGGATAGGCAATAATGAAACAATTGTGATAAGCAATTTTGCATTGCGTTCAGCAACAAAGGTGAAACCACAGCAAGGAACAAAGCTGTTAAAAGGCAGGACGTAAGACAGTCAAAACAAGCAACAGGTCAGACAAAA
The DNA here is from genome assembly GCF_001515645.1 of Sinocyclocheilus grahami. Lineage (NCBI taxonomy): Eukaryota > Metazoa > Chordata > Actinopteri > Cypriniformes > Cyprinidae > Sinocyclocheilus > Sinocyclocheilus grahami. Next base: position 2,960,140 of record NW_015505185.1, on the reverse strand, counting down.
TTCACTGTGAGATAGGATGAGCTGCTCACCCCTGCCAGACACTTCTCCAGTGTGTCCAGGATAATCAGCTGGGAGAGGTAGAGGTTCTTCTCGGCAGCTTCGCCAAAGATCCGCTATGAACAAAAGACACACAGAAATGTGACATTAGCAAGACTAGAAGACACTTCTCTCAATTGATTGCAATAGAGCATGATATGATCATGTTCCTAAGCTTACAGTGTAACACTCTAAGCATAAAAACACAACACAAACAAACATTTAGTAAAATGGTTCATGTTTCTCAGTCTTTACTTATTTTCAGAATTGAATTAAATAAACATTTATCTGCCATCTTGGATTTATCTGTGCAATGCCAAGGCAGTTCACTCATATAACAGAGTAACTGGAATTTCAAAATTCAGTTATCAAGATGGGGAAACTTGAATGTTATAGACATGGACTTACCATGTTGTTCACATTTTTGAGTATGTTGGTCAGACCGTTGATGACGAGGGCAAATTTGTACTTGGAGATGTTGATCAAACATTCTTTATTGTGCTCTGTACTCACTTTGGTGTGGGTGCTCTGCTGTCCCGTTTTAGTTGGGAGCTGTGAGTCAGAGACAGAGAGAAAGAGAGGGATAAAGAGAAAAAGAGAGCAATTGAAACCACCATACTCTGCAAAGGATGCAATGAAATCTTTCTAGAGAGAAGCCAAATAAAAATTATGATTTTACACACTCATTACCGTGATGTTTGGGGTCAATTTTTGTAATGTTTTTATCAGATGTCAAAATAATAATAAAGTAATATTGTGTAACCGTTTTCGCTTTTAATGTATTTTACATTTTAATTTATTTATTTACTACACGAGTCGTCAGTGTCCCATGATCCTTCAGAAATCATTCTAATATGCTGATTTGCTGCTCAAGAAACATTCCTTTCTTATATAACTTTGAAAACAGTTTAGTACTTTTGTGAAAACTAGAATACATTGTCAAAATAATAATAAAGTAATATTGTGTAACCGTTTTCGCTTTTAATGTATTTTACATTTTAATTTATTTATTTACTACACGAGTCGTCAGTGTCCCATGATCCTTCAGAAATCATTCTAATATGCTGATTTGCTGCTCAAGAAACATTCCTTCGTATATAACTTTGAAAACAGTTTAGTACTTTTGTGAAAACTATAATACATTTTTTTTGTTCCTGGATACTTTGAATAGAGAGTTTAAAAGAACAGCATTTATTTGAAATACAAATCTTTTGTGACATTATAAATGTCTTTACTGTCACTACTTTTGATCAATGCTTAATGTGTCCTTGCTGAATAAAGGCATTCATGTCATTAAAATGTATCTTACCGACCCCACACTTTTGGATGGAAGTGTTTCTTTTTTTTTACTTGACCAACTTGTTTTCAAATATACTTTCAATCAATTTCAAGTAAATAATAATCAAATAAAAGTAAAAAATTATAGTGTAAGCAAACTATAGTCATTAAAAAAGTATCCCAAATCACAAAAATAACCATTATATATACAGTCGTATCAAAGGAAGTCGAGAACTCTTGGGTCTGGTTAACAGGTGTGAACGCTGGGTTCCTTCGGCCTAGCTTTCAAAGCCTGTGTTATGGCTTTATTGAGAGCATTGGGTGGAGAACAGCTTGTAACATGTGGGACGCACAGACTGCGGAGCGAGAGGTCGAGCGGTCTTAAATTTGACACACCCACCCGAGAGAACATCCAAGCACTTAATGCACCAACCCACCCATCCTGGGTCTAAACGCTCAAACTTTAGGTGTTAAAACAAAGCGTCTCCAGCTCTCCAGACTTCCTCCCTTTGCTGCACACCTGCAGGCCAGCACATCTGCTCTTGTTCTCTCCAACACACACAAGCAGTTAAAGTCTGTGCAGTGGGAGTGTTGAAAGCACACATGGCCTGGCCGACTTAATGAAGCATATGTGGAGTGAGGGGGTGGAGGCCTCTCCCCCACTAAGCATTCCCTGATGAGGAATTGGTCTTCACTGTTTCCGAGTACCGTGGCTCCTCTCTGGATCAAAAGAACTTTGACTTCAAGAAGTTATAAAGCTTGCGAACAACTCATGAATGCCATCGAACTGCTCTAATATATTGAGCTATAGTGCTTATTTGCCAAAATAAGTTTAAGTCAGACTTGTAACATATCCCAATCCTGTCCTCCCCAAGTTCTCACCATCACTTCCAATCTCTCCTGTACTTTCAAATCAATTAAGAGTAAGAAAAAAGCAAACAAAAGTTTGAAATTCATTTTAAAAAAGTTTTATCAAAACATCTCCAAATAACATATGACTATAAATAATACCCTTTAAAAGTCTGAGGTCAGTAGAAAAAAATATTATTATTTAATACTTTAAGCATTGGTGCATTAAACTGAATAAAATTGATCAATTTTTCCAATTGTTTTCAATGCTGAAAATAAGAAATCAGCATATCAGAATAATTTCTGAAGGATCACGTGACACTGAAGACTGGAGTAATGATGCTGAAAATTCAGCTTTGCCATCATAGGAATAAATTACATTAAAATATATATATTACAATAGTTATTGTAACACTGTAAACATTCTAGTAAATTTATACAATTTTAGTTTTTCTTTTACATTTATACAAATATATATTTTATATTTTCCCATATATATATATATATATATATTTTTTTTTTTTATTATTATTATTGCAGAAGTATTAAGTATCAAATAAGTATCAACATGAAGGTTAGTAAATTGTGATTTTTTTTGTGTGTGTGTGGGGGGGGGGGGGAACTATTCCTTTGAAATTGTTTCTATTATTCAATATTACGTTTTGACTGTGTTTTTGATTAAATAAATGCAGCCTTGGTGAGCATAAGAGATTTTTTTCTAAAACATTTAAAACTCAGCCCCAAACATTTGATGGAGCAAGTGATGAAACAACTGAAATCAATTCATTAATTTTTTTTTTTTTACTGATTTAGTTCAAACGGAATGAACGCTGAACTCTTGATAATTATTAGAATAACCAATATATTCACAATTTTGTCTAAATTTTTAAACACAGCAAATACACAGTGACTATACGGAATACAATCATGCAAAGTCCAAGAACAGACCACCAAAGTTGCCAACTTAATAACTAGCTGGAAATAGTCTGTTTCCTTGTGCCGTACACTTAGTATCACTCAAAAATGTGTCAAATTAGCCTAAGAAAGATTAAACCTTTTTTTAAATCTGATATTTCAACAAATCTTAGCTCATAATCTGCTTTAGCTAAGTAAGTAGACCTATATTTGTGGTGCAAGGCAGCCAAGTCACTACTGGTTGCACGGTTGAAGTGTCCTGACAATTGCACTGGCCAGTGCGTCGGCATGTCAGAAAGACTCTCCTTCCGTCCTTCTTTCCGGCCAACTACTGTGTGGCCCTAAGAGAAAAGCGTGTGGCTGGAAATGAAAATCTCAAGACCGGAGAAAAACCGGCGCACACACTGTCTTGTACACTCATAAAACACTCTCACAGAAAACATAGCCCAGCCCTGTTGATATCCATTTTAATGCAGGATGCCGAAGGACAGTGAGCACTTTGTTTCCCAGGAATGGTTTAAAATTCCAGAAAGGTCAGGGACCAATCGCTTCCCTTATGTGCACTTTGGCAGAGCCGGCCATACTTATGTGTGCTATGGAGAACGGACGGTATGTTAACCGAAAACACAAAGACAATAAAAAATATTATCATGTAAATCAACTTTATTTAAGATTACATTTTAAATAAACTTTCATGGGCCACCATTTAAGAAAAATATGACCATCCACCCCTGTCACATTGGAAGGATCTTTCCAAAGCTTCAGATAAAAATGATCTTTTAGCCTTTTTCCTGGATATTGCTACAATATGACCAGATCTAATTTTAAAAGGATCGTTCACCTAAAATATTCTCATCATTTATCAACGTCATGTCGTTCTAAACCTGTATGACTTTCTTTCAAAAAATTTCTTATGTGCACTTTGGCAGAGCCGGCCATACTTATGTGTGCTATGGAGAACGGACGGTATGTTAACCGAAAACACAAAGACAATAAAAAATATTATCATGTAAATCAACTTTATTTAAGATTACATTTTAAATAAACTTTCATGGGCCACCATTTAAGAAAAATATGACCATCCACCCCTGTCACATTGGAAGGATCTTTCCAAAGCTTCAGATAAAAATGATCTTTTAGCCTTTTTCCTGGATATTGCTACAATATGACCAGATCTAATTTTAAAAGGATCGTTCACCTAAAATATTCTCATCATTTATCAACGTCATGTCGTTCTAAACCTGTATGACTTTCTTTCAAAAAAAAATTTTTGTTGTCGAGTAGTCGTTTGATCTCATATGACCTAATGTAAGAGCCTGCAATAATGTGGTTTGACCTGTAATTCAGCTCTCCTGATGCTGATGCAATTCAAGAGAAGACGACACCGCGCTTCAGACAGAGCAACGCAGCCGAACCTGAAGCCGAACACATCAAAAACTGACAGCGGTGAGAAAGCAGCAGTTTAAAACGCATCTGATTTCAGCAATGTGGATGTTGCACGAGCTCTGCAGTTCAGTACTCCAGTAAAGTCCAGTCACGTCACGTTTATTTATATAGTACTTTATCAGTGTTTCCCCATTAATTATATTGGGGGGCACCCCACCCCCCCTTGAAGGTCAAGTTACTTTTATTTTCTCTAAATAGCGCGAGATCACAACAGAAGTCATTTAAAGTTACTTTTTCTATAGAACAGGTCTATACCTTGTTCTTTTATTAAACAAACTAAATAGCCTTATGTTATTTATCTTATTTACACGGCGGCATGTCGTTTCTGCGTTACATGGTCGCGCTCTCTGCATCGCGCAAAGCAGAGTTCCGCCCCGACGCGTGCACACAGGTGAGCACACTCCCACTAGTATTTGTAAATATTAAGCCGCAAAACGACTATTTAAATATGAATTCTGTGTGTTAATGAATGGCGCAGACTAGGACTGCACGATATATCGAAATTATCGAAATATCACAAATGTAAATGTCGCAATATGCATATCGCAACGGCGTGCGATATTATCATTTTAATAAAAGGCTATAGGGCTGTGCAATATTGAAAAAAAATGCGATACCTTGTTAAATGCGATATTCGATATGCGATACGATATTGCTTAAAGTGTGAAAAATCTATTTAAATTATATTATAAAATATTAAAATGACTTGAAAAAACCAATTTGTTTCACATTCTTTCTTGGAAAAGAAAGAATCACTACAACTTCTGAAAGTGACCAGCAGTGTTTCAGCAGTACATAAAAAGTAATGCCACAAATCAGAAAATGTCATTTTAACATCAATGTGAATAACAAAAAAATGAATGACACTAATTTTATATCACTGTAACTTTGCTTTCCATACACTTTAAGTACTTCTTCATATACCACAGCAAAAACTATAGTCTGAGAAAGTTCAAATATGATTAAAGGCAAGTGAACAGTAAGTAAAAAAAAGAACAAATACACAATTTACAAGCATAGATAAAATAAATAGTATTCAGGTACAGAAATTTTATAATTAATTGTAAAATAACACTGCATTGTGTTCACTGTATGAATTCAATTTAGATTAATCTTTGTTATAGCTGTTTTGTTGTTTGATTAACATTAGTGACATATTCAGCAG
>NW_015505185.1:2910918-2954441 GCF_001515645.1 Sinocyclocheilus grahami | reverse complement strand
ACTTTGCTTTCCATACACTTTAAGTACTTCTTCATATACCACAGCAAAAAATATAGTCTGAGAAAGTTGATTAAAGGCATGATTAAAGGCAAGTGAACAGTCAGTAAAAAAAAGAAAGAAAAAAGAACAAATACACAATTTACAAGCATAGATAAAATAAATAGTATTCAGGTACAGAAATTTTATAATTAATTGTAAAATAACACTGCATTGTGTTCACTGTATGAATTCAATTTAGATTAATCTTTGTTATAGCTGTTTTGTTGTTTGATTAACATTAGTGACATATTCAGCAGCACGTATATTTATAGGCTGCTGTGCCTTTAAATCCGACTGCACAGATCCAGTATAATGATACACATCCGATTTCTTTCTCAGCTGTTTACATTCATTTAAAACATAACCGACTGCGTTTACGAGAATGATCATTGAGACGGGTATTATTGACAATTCTGTGTGTATGTGTCTGTTCAAACATGAGGAGACGCGAAAGACGAATCAACTCGGTGTTCGCGCGCCAACTGAAACGCGTCTCTTATGAAGGTAGAATGACATCAAAAAGATTTGCATACGCAGGGTAAGAGTTGTGGAAGTGTACATAAGACTGTAAGCGTAAATTCAATTTGCATGCGCAAGAGAAGCTTTGTAAAGGTGTAAATCGTGTTTCAAGCGCAAGCATTTTACTGTTATTCGTAAGTGTAATTCGAATAACGGTACTCAGTCTCTCTCTCTCTCTGTGTGTGTGTGCGCGCACGCTTTGCACATGTGCGGCAGAACGGAAGATACGCTGTGCGAGATGCGGCTTGTGCATACGCTTCAGGTGTGAGTCAGACAGCAAGACGAGACGGCAAAGAGTTGTTTTCTGCAACTTATTGCACTTAACTCTTTTTAACGTCAAGCAATTCTCTGCTATATGCATCGAACTAAAACTTTGACCTTTTGCAATGTTTTGAATTAAGTAGCCTAGTATTAAAATGATTCAGATATTGCACGCCCTTGCTATATGCATATCGCGATATTTACATTTGCGATATTTCGATATTTTCCATATATCGTGCAGCCCTAATAGGCTACTTAAATCAAAACGTTGCAAAAGGTCAAAGTTTTAGTTCGCAATGTATCATCAACCTCTCATTCCTGACTCTCCCCAGAGAGAGGACAGATTAGTTTTCCATGACCATGCAATGGCATCTGTGAGGTCATTGTTTCAAGGTGCTCTCTGCGTTCATACAGCTGCTGACAAGGCAATAACCACCACTAAGAACTTGCCTATTGCAAGCAAGAAAAAGCCACACATCACTGATGATCAGCTCAAACAATCGATCCTAGTGTTATCCGGTAGTTTCCATTCAGGAATTCTGCAACTTATGATCTGCTTGTAATTGCAATTACGGTGAGCAGCTGTCATTCAAGTCATGAGAACATGCAGAGCAATACAAGTGCAAGCAGTATTATGCTTTCACCAAACAAGTGCCTTAAAGGGTTAGTTCACCCAAAAATGAAAATTACCCCATAATTTACTTACCCTCAAGCCATCCTTGATGTATATGACTTTCTTCTTTCAGACGAATACAATCGGAGTTATATTAAAAAACATCCTGGCTCTTCCAAGCTTTATACTGGGAGTGGATGGTAGCCTAAAATTTTAAGTCCAAAAAATTGAACCAATTCATTATAAAAGAAGTTCACACGGCTCCGGGGGGTTAATAAAGGCCTCCCGAAGCGAAGCATTTGTGTAAGAAAAATATCCATATTTACAACTTTATAAACCTTAATCTCTTAACATCTGATAAGTGTCGTACGCACGTTCACGAACGAGAGGCGTCCAGCGGATGACGTAGGCGTAGCGTAAACTCCGGTGAGAGTCTCGCGAGAAACAAGTTTTGTTTACAGCAAAGGAAAACCAGTGTCTTCTTGGCTTATATTGAAATCCTCTGACATTTTTCTTTATAAATCCTCGTTTTGTACTACTAATTCATGACCGGTGTTTTGTTTTGCTCTCTCCTCTGCACTTCCACGTTCGTCACTGCGTTTGCCTACGTGCTACGTCATCCGCTGGACGCCACTCTCTTGTAAATGCATGTATGACAGTTAGCGGAAGCTAGATAAGGTTTATAAAGTTGTAAATATGGATATTTTTCTAACACAAACGCATCTCGTCGATTTAGAATGCCTTTATTAACCCCCCGGAGCCGTGTGGACTTCTTTTATTATAGATTGGTTACATTTTTTGGATTTCAAATTTTAGGCTACCATCCACTTCCATTATAAAGCTTGGAAGAGCCAGGATGTTTTTTAATATAAATCCGATTGTATTCGTCTAAAAGAAGAATGTCATATACACCTAGGATGGCTTGAAGGTGAGTAAATCATGGGGTAATTTTCATTTTTGGGTGAACTATCCCTTTAAGCTCTCTGATCTAAAAAGCACTAAACCGCCTTAGCGATAAAACAGCCTAAACTCCTTTTCACACTTTCATTAAACTGTTATGAGCCCCTAATCTGCAGCACAAGAAGCCAAACCCTTAGAAAAGCCTCTAAACTTTAGACTGACAAGCACACCTTGGTATACTTTTTAAAACAGTACTTAGAGAAATAATATACTTTAAAAGAATATATTTAAACGCAAACTCAATGTAATGTTTTTAGACACTTAACTGCACGTTATTATTTGCAATCAAATGAAAATGTATTATACTTTAAATGTATATTAAATGCCATTAGTTAAACTTAAGAGTGCTTTCAAGAAGAACTTATTTAGATTTGCATATGTAATTTCATAATTACTTACACTGTCTATGAAATACGGTTGAAGTGTAGTCTGGCAAACTAAATTTCAATGGAATTTCAATCTAAACTTGTATGTCGTGTTTAAATATATTTGTAATTACACATTTGTAATGACGTAGTTGCAATTTAGTACATTTAATATAGATTTATTTTAAATGTAATACTGAATAACAAACTACAATTATTGACCAAATCTAGTAGCCTACTTTGCAGGTGTTTCTGTAAGTCAGTCAACCTTTGACCACAACAAAAGATTATCAAAACACAATTTCAAATGTACTTTAAAGTAAAACCTTTAATTTTACATTATTTTAAAGTGCACTTTTTAAAAGTGTACACAAGTGTGTCAAGAACCATCAAGATTCCATTACACATCATTAATATTATACTACGTGCACAGTCTTTTTAAAATATACTTTTAAGACTTGAAGTACACGACAAGTGCACATTAAATACAACTAAGCACACTTCTTTTTCACAAGGGCAGGGACAAAACACAACTGCTTTTGCTATGACAGCAGGGTCTGAAGGATGCATGCAGATTAAAACACTAAAAAGGCTCATAAATGGCCAGCTATTTTGTATGGCCTATTATTAACAATGCACGTAGTATGTTTTTGATTACGTTTAGCTGTCTATAATTTGTTCCAATAGTAAATTAAAATAACAGAATACTGATATGACCATGATAGTGTGCATCATTATAATGGCATCCTTCAAAACAGCTATTCATTTCTTCAGGTGTCACACTTTTTGATCTGCAAACAAATACTGAACGCACCCTTAAGGCTCTAAGAAACAGCATCTACAGACAATCGTATAAAAATTCATTAAAAATGACTTATGACAGGCTCCTGTCAGAAACCCTGTGCTGTCATTCCCTCTTCAGACTCAAAAGATGCGTTATTTTGCATTTAAAACCGTGTAGAGTGTCAGAAAACTTTCAAAAACACGGAGCACTAATCCACTGACATGGTTATTTTGTTGAAATCTTTTAAACATGGTTGCATGCACAGGACTGTGGGTGCCTGTAAGGCTGCTCCAGCTATGCAACTTCATCTCTCTGTATGTCAACAAGCACGAAGGAAGTCTGATTCCTTGTGTTTACATTTAGCCAGTGCGCGCGAGCGACTGATCATTCACCGAATCAATCACGACCCCACTGCCTAATATTTGGCTTTTGCTGCCAAAAGCAACACATCAGGCCTGAATCAAGACTTGCACGTATTGTATTTGGCCAGCGCAAAGCCCAAAACCACCAACATCGCATCTTCCACATAAACAACGCGTGAGCGTGCATATGCATCGTTTGCATGCTCGCTTTTTTGGCTCTGAAATGTCAAATCTCCCCACCGATGTTTTCTTTACCTGTTCGTCGAATCGATTAATGATGGCCTGGACCCATTCCACGGGCTTGTGCGCCGCCATGCTCAGGCGGATGCGCGCGCCGCTAAGTCTCCTATCAATCACTTCTGCGATTCCGATTCCTGCTGTCGATTCGCCCCGGGTGCGACAAATACCCCCTAAACCGCTCCGCAAAATAATCAAGGAGGAGAACAGAGGTGCAGGTGGAGGGAGGAGGGGGGGTTTGGTTTAGTTTTTCACTTCAAGCATACTCCACCTCGCCGCCATGACACACCACCGGAAGTTTGAATCCTCCTCTCTCTCGCTCTGGCTTCAGTCTGGGTGCTGCGCATGCGCAGAAGTGCTATTGAAGAACGACCATTATTACGCGAGGAATATTTATCTATCTATCTATCTATCTGAGTTAGGTGTTTCTGGTAAACTGAATTACTTTTCTATGCACTGATTTAAAAAAAATGTTTGTAGATCTTAAAATGTGCCATTATGTACGGTACTCAGTAAATTAAAGTACTATTGTGGTTTGTCCATTATTTAAACAGAACAGAGCAGAGGTCATTCTGGTTCAAATGTGTAACTATATAAATCCTAATAAAGTATAGGCTACTGATCTGTTTTTCTTGAAATAATTAAACAAAGCTTCTTTCCATTCTTTATTAAGAATTACAATGAACCATAAAATCATCTTAGAGAAATGTTGACATTAAAACATGAAATATTTCATACAAGTAAGCTAAATACAATGACCAACACATTCAAATGTAAATTCGTTTTCGAGAATCGGATTACTTTTTCCTTTAACAAAATCGACCAACTATTTTTAACTGTTAAACTAAATTGGTTTGTTTAATTTTGTAAATAGAAGTCCGCAATAATTATCTTAACTAGTGAATCTTTATTGTGCTTTAGTTTAGTAGTAATATATTGGACGGATAAATGTTATAGCAACGAAAGGCCGCAGAAGGCTTTAAAGAGAAAGAAAAGCAGAATTCTACTGCCACCTTGAGATCAATCTAAACTCAACGTCAACAGAAAGCTGTATTAGTTATGCTACTCATAGTCACTATAGGGCGTATGTGTTATCATAGCCTTTTGAAAAATCCAGACTTTTGAACAATAGGCTATCTTTATTTTAAAGGCCCCTTAGGCCGCACCAATTTAGTAAAAATTCAGTAAAAGGGATAATTTATTTTTAGGAGTAACAAGATTTTAATATAATGTTCTGCATTTCTCTGTCTAATTCTATCTGCTAAATATGCCTTGCACCTCGAAGATATTTTAACTGTCTGAAAATAATTTTTATTGTAACTCTGATCAATTTCTGATTTGAAAGCCATATTCCTTCATTTATGAAATAAATGATCAGATTGTTCACTTGCCCTTAAACATCACACCATGAACATGTTTTTGTGGTTATTTTAATTATTTCATTGCATGGAAGTGAATAAAATCATTAAACAACATGACAGCCAAGCAACCATTTCTCTTTTAACCCAGCAATATAGGAGGAACAGATGATACAGAAGGTGCTGTGAGCAACTTTCAGCTGCTTTCTATCTTCACAGATAATACAAATGTTTTTAAAAAGTAATTGAAACAGAAGTTACACACATTTTAGATGTTTAGCTACACGTTACTCCATGATAAACAGATACAGTACTAACCGTTCATATATCATACTGAAAAGCATTTTTTTGTTGTTGCTGGAAATGTATTAAAAGGTTCAGCTGCATGCACTGCATTATGAGATACAGCATTCCATACAATACTATCTGTTGTATAGATCACTGCTCAGTTTGACAAAGGTTATTTTATGCATACATAAATGTGTTTTACTGTAATGAAATGTGTGTGGTAGCATTCTATTGCAAACATGTTATGGATTTCTTAGGACACCTATTTCACAAACAAGTATAAAAAGGTAATAGTCCAGAGACAGTCATGTAGACAAGGCTACTGTTCAACTGGCGTAACAGTGATAATGAAGAACATGATGCCTGATAATATGACCAAAGAGATGCATGAGAGCCCAAGAACCACAAACATCGGTGGATATCTAAGATACAGTGGAATATTTGTCCTTTTTGAATAGATATACCTATACCTGGAAATTACCTAGAAATATCTGCCAGAAAATGCAAACCTATATAAGAGCAGATAAAATACACCCTCAGGAAAAACGTTGCAAAAGCTGTCACCCTTTTAAAAGGTATAGGCTACTTATGTGCCCCTTTTAAAAGTTGTGGATAGCAACTGCATAAGGAGAATGATCCCCTAACGTTCTCCTAACATCAAAATTCCAGTAACATTTCTGTAACCATGCTGCAATAAACCACCTCAATAATCTGAATTCATAAGACTAAATTCTCTTCTAATATTTTAGATTATCTATCACTGTACCACAAACTGAAAACAGCCCAGATCCTGTGTTTCCAAGTTTACTAATAAATAAATAAATAAATACATAACTTTATTGCATTTTGGGAGATAAGCAACTGCTTATTAGGACATGTTGTTGGTAAACACCAAAAATACTGTGATCAAAAGCACCACCCATTTCACTATTTTGAATAATAAAAACAGGTTAGTTTTTCTTAATTTGACATAATTCATGACATTTTGGATAATTATGACTGCACAGTACGTACATTTTTTCAAAGCACATTTGATCAAATCCAAGCCACATCAAATCATAATTAAAATCAAATCGTAATAACTATTATTAATTTTGTATAGAATTGATAACGTGGAGTTTGGAGTGTGACTGTTTGAGGTTGTGGACAGGTGTCTTTTATACTGATAACGAGTTCAAACAGATGCCATTAATACAGGTAACGAGTGGAGGACAGAGGAGCCTCTTAAAGAAGTTGTTACAGGTCTGTGAGAGCCAGAAATCTTGCTTGTTTGTAGGTGACCAAATACTTATTTTACAGAGGAATTTACCAATTAATTCTTTAAAAATCCTACAATGTGATTTTCTGGATTTTTTTTTCTCATGTTGTCTCTCATAGTTGAGGTATACCTATGATGAAAATTACAGGCCTCTCTCATCTTTTTAAGTGGGAGAACTTGCACAATTGGTGGCTGACTAAATACTTTTTTGCCCCACTGTATATAATTGCTGAAAAGTAAGGGCTGGAAAGTCAAATATTATTAAATGCCCATATGAGAAGGATGCAATACTAGCAACAAAAAAAGGCAAAATTAAGGTGTGGCCATTGGTTAAGAAATGTTCATTGGGGCGGCAGGGTCACAGAAAAACATACAGACCAGTGCCACCTTGAGATCAATCTAAACTCAACGTCAACAGAAAGCTGTATTAGTTATGCTACTCATAGTCACTATAGGGCGTATGTGTTATCATAGCCTTTTGAAAAATCCAGACTTTTGAACAATAGGCTATCTTTATTTTAAAGGCCCCTTAGGCCCCACCAATTTAGTAAAAATTCAGTAAAAGGGATAATTTATTTTTAGGAGTAACAAGATTTTAATATAATGTTCTGCATTTCTCTGTCTAATTCTATCTGCTAAATATGCCTTGCACCTCGAAGATATTTTAACTGTCTGAAAATAATTTTTATTGTAACTCTGATCAATTTCTGATTTGAAAGCCATATTCCTTCATTTATGAAATAAATGATCAGATTGTTCACTTGCCCTTAAACATCACACCATGAACATGTTTTTGTGGTTATTTTAATTATTTCATTGCATGGAAGTGAATAAAATCATTAAACAACATGACAGCCAAGCAACCATTTCTCTTTTAACCCAGCAATATAGGAGGAACAGATGATACAGAAGGTGCTGTGAGCAACTTTCAGCTGCTTTCTATCTTCACAGATAATACAAATGTTTTTAAAAAGTAATTGAAACAGAAGTTACACACATTTTAGATGTTTAGCTACACGTTACTCCATGATAAACAGATACAGTACTAACCGTTCATATATCATACTGAAAACCATTTTTTTGTTGTTGCTGGAAATGTATTAAAAGGTTCAGCTGCATGCACTGCATTATGAGATACAGCATTCCATACAATACTATCTGTTGTATAGATCACTGCTCAGTTTGACAAAGGTTATTTTATGCATACATAAATGTGTTTTACTGTAATGAAACGTGTGTGGAGCCCAGATCCTGTGTTTCCAAGTTTACTAATAAATAAATAAATACATAACTTTATTGCATTTTGGGAGATAAGCAACTGCTTATTAGGGCATGTTGTTGGTAAACACCAAAAATACTGTGATCAAAAGCACCACCCATTTCACTATTTTGAATAATAAAAACAGGTTAGTTTTTCTTAATTTGACATAATTCATGACATTTTGGATAATTATGACTGCACAGTACGTACATTTTTTCAAAGCACATTTGATCAAATCCAAGCCACATCAAATCATAATCATAATTAAAATCAAATCGTAATAACTATTATTAATTTTGTATAGAATTGATAAAAAGTGATATATAATTGCTGAAAAGTAAGGGCTGGAAAGTCAAATATTATTAAATGCCCATATGAGAAGGATGCAATACTAGCAACAAAAAAGGCAAAATTAAGGTGTGGCCATTGGTTAAGAAATGTTCATTGGGGCAGCAGGGTCACAGAAAAACATACAGACCAGTGCCACCTTTTTCCAGAACTGCAAATTACCTGGAGTCTCCAGAAGTAAAAGGTGTCAGGTTCTCAGAGACTTCGCTAAGGTAAAGAATCCAGAAACATGAGCTCCATTTAATAAGAACCACAAGCTGAACTGTCATGAAATGTAATGAAAGCAACAAATAATTCTGTTTTAATATATCACCTATTGTGTTTTCATATAATAATATTAGATAGCTATTAGAGTAATTAAAATTAAGCATACCTCTACTGCCACCATGAGATCAATCTAAATACAACATCAGTATTTATTATAGTTACCCACTTATGATCACTACAGGGCGTGTGTGTCATCATGGCCGTTTGAAATGTTCAGACTATTGAACAATGTATTTATTTTTAAGTCTCAAGCCCCACCAATTAATTCATTATAACAATTTCATTTTAAGGAATAGCACGATTTTAATATATGTTTTGCATTTCTCTGTCTTGCTAAACGTCCCTGTTACCTCAAATATATTTGTACTGGCATTAAATTGGAACTCAGTTCAGTTACTGATTAGAAATGCATTCTTAAATTGTTCACTTGCCCTTAAAAATCATGCCACAAACTTGTTTAGATTATTTAAATTATTTTTTTAATTGCATGGAAGTGAAAATAATCATTATACATGATGGCACCGTCTTTAAAAACAATATTGAAGGAAGATGTCAAAGTGCTGTAAGAGATTTGTAACTATTTTGCTAATGTCAACAGCACTAAAATATTTAACTATTTTCACAAGTGTTCTTCGCCTTCTGTCTGTAAAAATTACTTATAGCACCTTAAATTTCACAATATTTAAGTATTAGATATGTAGTTAGAAAGTTAGATTTCTATATGTTATCATCAGCGTAAGATATTTGCCCAGTTGAATTTTGCAAACCAAATGAACAGAAAGTGTATTTTTAAATATAAATTTATTTGTGGACCCTGGATCCATGCACAAATATCAGCTGCAGCTGTCCATAAACTTCAAAGACATCAATGTCGTCCAGTTTAGTAAAGCGATGCTTGTAAGTGTGTGCTTGCTGGCCATTCACAAACACAGCATAATGAGATCAGCTGACTTTAGTGCAGGCTTAACAGAGATATGTGATGTTTAATTTACTTTTAAAAGAAAGATAAGGGAAAGCATTGCAAATTGTTAAAAAGTAGTATTGCTTTGATGTACAGAAAAAATGTATGACTGTAAACATGGACAGCACTGTGATTTTGCTATTTTGAATTAACATAAAACCCTTCTTACTATGTTTGGCTTTCTGTACAATTCTCTTTTGTATATGGTATTACAATATGTAGTTGCCTTTTTCTGTATAATCGTCTCGAAACTCTATCACTCTTGCTGCATGTTTAAAATAATAAACTTCTAACACAAATAAACAGCATATTATATCAAAATATTCCAACGAATCCTATTTCTTCTATATCTGTCCAAAATGTTTTTAATTATGCTAAGTATAAAAAAAGTTAGTATTTTTTGAAAATCGTGAAATGAATGGTGATGAATTGATGATTGCAATTAAATAATTTCTGGTGTTTCCCAACCAACCCAAATAAGCAGTTAATTATATCAACAAAAAAAAATAAAATTGTACAAAGTTGTTTTTTATTTGAGCAAACTTAAACTGTATTCGACAAGTAGGTAGGCCTATATTTACCTAGGCTCTTTCTAAAGATATATGCAACTTGATATTGAAGCGTTTTTCCATTACACCACACCACATTTTCATTGTTTTTCAATGTAAACACACGCTAGAGTCTAGACGGCCGTCTTTGCTGTTTGCGTCAGCAAAGCTCAAATATTCCACTGTATAGACCTACATATCCTACATATCCACCAATGATTGTGGCCCTCATGAACATCATGTTCTTCATTATCACTGTCACGCCAACAGTAGCCTACATGACTGTCTGGACTATTGTTATTTGCCTTTACCATTGTCTTCATTTTAGCTGTCTGGCAGACAATATTTCAAGGTTGATTTCAGTCATTTCCAGGTAGGTATATCTACCCAGAATTGTGAATTAACTATGTATAATATATGGGCCGGCTTAAAATCACAACTCTGCATCATGCTTTACCATCCTTGGTACTCCAGCCTTGGTCTTGAATACCCAGCTGAAGATTTGCATTGAGACTGCTAAAGAATAAGAACTGGCAGAACAGCAGGATGGCAATTTATAAACCAGTAAGGGATATTTTTAATATTAGCCTCTATAATGAGGTTTGATAGTTTTTGTTTTCATGATGAGGTTTCATTCACAATGACCTATATATATATATATATATATATATATATATATATATAGGTCATTGTGAATGAGGGCAGCAATTGAAATTTTTTCTGAATGGATGGTCCAAATTTGTTAAAACTGAGTGTGCTTTCATTAAAACCTGTCTGTGATAGATCTCAATGGGTTGACTGACTCATTTCGATGATTTTTCCTGCCACTTTGACGAGATTATTTAACCTATTCCTATTTGACAGTGAGAGATTACCGAACCAGGCTACAATACAGAAAGAAAACACTGATTCAATAAACGACTTATAAAATAAAGTCAACATTTTGGTACATACATTGAATGTTCCCATCTTCCTTAAAAAAACATTCTTTGCTGAATTTTCTTTTTTTACTTTTAGTCATTTAGCAGACGCTTTTATCCAAAGCGACTTACAAATAAGAAAAAGTAATTAAAACTAAAAGCTAAAACTCTATAAATACTATATATATATATACACATTTAAGAAAATAAAAGAAATTAAATAAAAATGACAAATGCATACAACAACATTTCAAAACTAAACATTTAAATGAAAACAAAAAAATATGTACAGCCACACACATATATAATGACATTACTACAACTGTAACTAAAACTAAAATAGATAACTAATACAAATCAAACTACATTAGTTTATCAGTAATCCTAAAAAAAATAACACTGAGCCAAACACACATGCTAAAATAACAACAACTTACTGACACATAGTAAGAAATGGTTATAAAAAACTGAAACAGAAGTGAAACAAGTAGGAAAGAGGAGGAGTAAAAAGCTATACTTACTGTCTTACTTTTCTTACAAACAACTGATACATTTGCTTCAAAGCTTAGTTTGTCATCGATCATAATCCCAAGATATTAATGATTGTCAGTCAACTCAATATCCACTCCATCTATGCTCGTCATCCCTGGACTCAATGTTGATCTACCAAAATCAATTAACATATCCTTTGTTTTTTCCACATTTAATTGAAGGTGGAAATTGCTACACTACGTGCCCTCGATCCTGTTCCTGCAGAAGACTCACTATCACAGAGTCATCTGCATAATTAATAATATGCCTCTCTTCATATGAACTACGACAATCATTTATATACATGATATATAACAAGGGTGACAAACAACAACCTTGAGGAGAACCCGTGGAGCAAAACAACGGTTTAGAAAATACATTGTTGACTTTAAAATCCATCCAGCAACGTTTAAATCAATATTAAATTGAGAAATTATTTTCTCTATTAACAAATGTGGCTTTATGGTGTTAAAGGCAGAAGACAAATCGATGAACAACAACCGGGCACACGTTTTCGGTTTTTCTAAATGTTTATAAACCAAATTTAAAAAGGTGAAGAATAGCATCCTCCACACCTCTACCTTCTCTGTAGGCAAATTGTAATGGCTCAAGGCACGTCTCAGTCTTCTGTAAAATCAATTCCTTTACTATTTTTTCAAAGCATTTCATAATTAATGACGTAAGTGCGACTGGTCTAAAATCATTTCAATTCTTGGTAACTTTACTTTTCGGCACAGGGACTATATTAGATTTCTTCCATATTTTGGGGACTTTTTGTACCTTAAGAGGCTCTAAAAGAATATAATGAAAAATTCCACATAATTGATCTGCACAGATCCTTAACACCTTACCTTCTATCAGGCCCTGGACTTTTCTTGACATCTACATTTTGAAAAAGGCGTTTAACCTTATGAACCTCAATATTTCCATAATTACTAGATTCTCTGTTTTAATTCATTTATTTCCGCACTAAAATCATGATTGTCAAATCTTAAGTAATACTCATTTAATTTATCTGCAAAGTTTATGTCAGAGTTAAAATCATCTAGTCTGGTTATTTTGGTATCCTTCTTCTCAATACCTGCCATGCTGATCTTAAGTTTTTTCCATTCAGCTGCTCTTCTAAATTTAACTTATCCTTCTGTTATTTCTGCTCTCACCATCTTATTACTCTCTCTAGCTTTTTGTAATTCTCCTATCTGAAAAGCTACTTTCTTTTAGAGCAGAAGATCTTTTGTTCTTTTTGAAATTCAAGGATTATTGTTGGGGAATATTTTAAAGATTTGTAAGGAACAATACAATCAGTGCAGAAAGAAATATATGCATATATAGGCTATGCAAATATATGCATAACGTTTGCGTTGTTTTACTACTTACACAATTATTTAAAGCATAAAACATTGTTATTTACAACGCACGGCCTGGTTTTTAATCATATTTTTAGGGGGGACAACCCTCAGATAGGCCTATCTAAAGCCGTGTCTACACCAAGAGAACCCATTATAATCAGTTGACTGTCCACACGGGAAGTGGCACGAGGCGACAAATCTTCTACAGTAACTGATGCCTCCTTCTATCCCGAATCTTGGAAACATGCGTTGAAAGTGAAACCTAAAAAAACAGCGCGCATAAGAAAGCGATTGCACGCTTTCGCGAGCTTCAGCAGATGCACGCGATCAAAGACTGCACGCTTCCCAGCCGAAACAACCCCTCATGTGAAACTGAAATAATAAGCCGTGATATAAGATTTTGGCCATATTGCCCATCTAAGTCATTCATCCCACACTATCAACATGCGCGTCATGTAGGCTACACTTCTTGTACTTCGTTTGGGCACCACAAGATGTCCCT
This sequence comes from Sinocyclocheilus grahami, assembly GCF_001515645.1. Taxonomy (NCBI): domain Eukaryota; kingdom Metazoa; phylum Chordata; class Actinopteri; order Cypriniformes; family Cyprinidae; genus Sinocyclocheilus; species Sinocyclocheilus grahami. The sequence goes on along the minus strand of NW_015505185.1, from coordinate 2,940,710 downwards.
GTGGCCTCGAAGCTTTCCCCTCGCCTACTCTGGCTCGATTGCTATTCCTGAGGTAAAACACGCCCTCCTCATTACCCTACGGACAAAGAAATGTAGAAATAAACTAATGTGAAAATAAGTAAATGTATAAATAAATAAATATGGAAACAAATAAATACATAAACGTGAAAATAAATGTATAAATAAAAAAATTAAAAATGAAATTATTGTGGGGGGAAAAAATGGAAAAATACATAAGGAAATAAAATGATAAAAAAATTTTTTTTACTTTTCTCTGCATATTTAGACATTTATTTATTTATTTGTGCTTTTTTACACTTCTTTGTACATTTCTTTCTTTATTTCTAATTATGGCAGGTTTCCTATGGAGGACGAAACCTGCAAAAACAATAAATAAATAAATACACAAATAAATAAATGTGCAAATAAATAAATGTGTGTATAAATACACAAATTCTTGTTTAAATATATATAGAAATAATTAAACGTGATTAAAGTAGGCAAATAAATAAAATAAATTGGTGGGCAAATGGAAAATGTTTAAGGAAATGCTAAACTCATCCTATTTATTTTCCTTTGATCACTCATTTATTTCTGAATGTAATTCCGCATTTATTTTTCCTCTGCACAACATGCTAATGAGAGGGTGTCAACCATGGACTTGGTCGGGTCTTGTGATAGCTGGGGACGCGGTGTAAATCCAGTATAGCCTAGTAAAGTCACTTTTGCCGTTCAACAGAGCAAGATACATAGAAAAATTGAGCCGTATTGTCCGTACAGTATCTGTGACTTTACAAACGACCCAACGGAATGGCCAGAATTGTCATTCCTGGCTTCGATATTCGCAAATCTAGGGACCGTCTCTAAAGTTACATACGACATTGGTACACTTTTCTAACTTAAATAGCATTTGAGGAAAATTACTTACAGTAACACAACCAACTGTGAAGTGGTCATGTAGATCTCGGTTATAAGGCACACCTTTTAGATTTTTGATATTCATTGAAATAAACTGCCAAATGATATATAAATATGTTATTTATTTCACTACCGAATGGGCTCAAACATAAAATATATATCATAATTTAAACCTCAATAGCATTTGAGGAGAATGACTTACAGTAACACAACCAACTGTAACATGTTCATGTAGGTCTCAGTTATAATGCACACCTTTTCGATTTTTGATATTTATTCAAATAAACTGTCAAATCATATGTAAATATTGCTATTTTTTTCTTTACGAATATGGGCTCAAGCGCAAAATATGCCATAATTTAAAGCTCAATAGCATTTGAGGAATGACTCAGTCATAAAACCAACTGTAAAGTGTTCATGTAGGTGTCAACTATAATGCACACCTTTTAGATTTTTGATATTTATTCAAATAAACGGTAAATTCATATCTATACTGTAAAAAAAAACTTCCTGTAGAAATTACAGTAACTAACTGGCAGCAGTTCGGTTGTAACTTACTGTGATTTTATTTTGTAGCAAAAATACTGTATTTTATTTTACCGTGCCATTTAACTTGCTGTAAATGTATTTACAGTGTAATATTGTTTAACTGTAAAATATTTTACTATTGTATAAATTTTTTGGTCCTTTCTTGAGTAATGCATTTTAAAACAATAGAAAATATACTGTTATACTGTAAAGTTTACTGTAATTGGTTTGCCTCACTTTTCAGTTACTGTAAAACTATATGCACAAATTGTAAAATTAGCAGCACTTCCAGTCAACCTTTTGAGCCCTCTTGAACTGGCTGTCTGTCATTGGAAGGCACATGAAACCACCTCCTGCATTGATGGCATTCGATCTGAAAAAAGAAAGAAGGATAATAATCTAGGATTACATACAAAAATGTAATTTTGGAAAAAAAAAATTTACAATGAAAATGTGGTGTGGTGTAATGGAAAAACGCTTCAATATCAAGTTGCATATATCTTTAGAAAGAGCCTAGGTAAATATAGGCCTACCTACTTGACGAATACAGTTTAAGTTTGCTCAAATAAAAAACAACGTTGTACTTTTTCTTTTAGATAATTAACTGCTTATTTGGGCTGGTTGGGAAACACCAGAAATGATTTAATTGCAATCATCAATAGCACCATTCATTTCACGATTTTCAAAAAATACAAACTTTTTTTATATACTTGGCATAATTAATAACATTTTGGACAGATATAGAAAATATAGGATTCGTTGGAATATTTTGATATAATATGCTGTTTATTTGTGTTAGAAGTTTATTATTTTAAACATGCAGCAAGAGTGATAGAGTTTCGAGACGATTATACAGAAAAAGGCAACTACATATTGTAATACCATATACAAAAGAGAATTGTACAGAAAGCCAAACATAGTAAGAAGGGTTTTATGTTAATTCAAAATAGCAAAATCACAGTGCTGTCCATATTTACAGTCATACATTTTTTCTGTACATCAAAGCAATACTACTTTTTAACAATTTGCAATGCTTTCCCTTATCTTTCTTTTAAAAGTAACTTAAAAACTAAACATCACATATCTCTGTTAAGCCTGCACTAAAGTCAGCTGATCTCCACAAATCTCCAAAATATCAATGTGCTTGTGTGCCAATGACAAACTCATTGTAATGATGGGGATTGCAGGAGATGGTGATAGCCTATTATTTTCAACCCACAATGACAGCAACAATAAAGCAATACATGTTCGTGGATGTACGCCTGGCTACCTGAAAAAGTTGTCCTCTTTGAAATGGCAAGAATTAATTCAAATCTTATTAGAAATGCAAACAGTAATACAGTAATAAATGTTAAGGCCTGTACTACCACCATGAGATCAATGTAAATACAGTGTCAATAGAAAGCATAATGAAGTAGCCTATTATTATAGTTAACCTACTTATGATCACTAGAGGGCGTGTATGTCATCATGACCGTTTGACATTTTCAGACTATTGAACAATATATTGTTAAGACTCAGGCCACAGCAGTTAATTCATTAAAACCAAGCAATAATATGATTTGAATATAATTTAATTTTCTGCATTTCTGCAATGTTTTGTTTTTTCTTAACACTATATATATATATTTTTACAAATGTTTTAATTGTATTTTAAATTACGCATTAAATTGCATCTGTAAAATTCACTAACAGCACCTTACATTTCACAATAATTAAAGGTCACATTGATCCTCTGATGAAATGCTGTTGAGTGGTTTTCTACCTTCACCTTGATTTAAATGTAGATCCATATTCAACAAAGTGCAAAACACTGCAGAAGTATTAGATATGTTAGAAAGTTATATGTGAATGTTGTCACTAGTGGAAGATATCTGATGTTAGCTTGTTAGTGAAAGTTTTAAATATGCACTTCTTGGGAACCTGGATACTTGTTAGGCTTCTATCACATTTACAAACTCCCTTAAAAATCATTCAAAGCTGTCACTCATCATCTTAGTTCATCGCGAGCTCACATTTATAATCAACGAAGCTCTCTACACTGTGTGATGAATCTCTTATTTACACCCTGTCTACACTTTGCTTATGAAGGATTGGTGAGATATGTCTGTGATACATTACTCGACGCTGCAAAAACACGTAGAAAGCTTTGAAGCTTCCCTGAGCGCAATCACAAGTATGATGATGATCGGGTCAGTCGCACTGGTGCTCCTAAAATAAATTTCATAGTCGCACGCAGTAGTTTTCAGTCGCAAATGCGACTGAAATGGTCGCACTGTCGAGCCCTGGAATATAATTTAATTTTCTGCATTTCTGCAATGTTTTGTTTTTTCTTAACACTATATATATATTTTTACAAATGTTTTAATTGTATTTTAAATTACGCATTAAATTGCGTCTGTAAAATTCACTAACAGCACCTTACATTTCACAATAATTAAAGGTCACATTGATCCTCTGATGAAATGCTGTTGAGTGGTTTTCTACCTCCACCTTGATTTAAATGTAGATCCATATTCAACAAAGTGCAAAACACTGCAGAAGTATTAGATATGTTAGAAAGTTATATGTGAATGTTGTCACTAGTGGAAGATATCTGATGTTAGCTTGTTAGTGAAAGTTTTAAATATGCACTTCTTGGGAACCTGGATACTTGTTAGGCTTGCACAGAAAACAATTGTAGATCTCCACAAACTTCAACAACATCGATGTCCTCCAGTTTAGTAAAGCGATGCTTGTAAGTGTGTGCTTGCTGGCCATTCACTGACACATCGTACTGCTCTGCTTTGCAGGAGATTTTGGCCTGAATCACACATACAAAACTGACAGTAAGACGAGGTGTTTGTTCTCATGTCACAAACAAACTTCTACTCTTAAAAAATTAGTTCACCCAAAATGAAAATTCTGCCAGAGTTTACTAACCCTCATAACATTCTAAACCCATATTCTTCAAATCCTCATCTCAATTAGCCCTAACATTTTTATTTTTTTGGTACTGGCTCTAAGAAATATTAGTTTTTGGTTCTCAGAACATTCCACAAATAGAGCTTTAAAGGGTTAAGAATGTTTAATGTTACCTTAACATTACATTTCAGGAATATTTCTGCGACCATGCTGCAATATTACTTCAATAATCAGTAGATTAAAGATTGAATTCTTTCATGAATATGTAAGGTTATCTGGAATATTCATCTATCACTGTACCACTGAAAACTGCCCAGATCATTATCAAAAGAGTAAAAAACATCCCTACAGTGTTCTGGGAGAATTTATGGTTATTAAAAAAAAAAATTTTTGCACGCAATGCTGCAAAAACCGCGAGATGCGAATGCAAAGAGCAAACACTTCCGTTTAGCTCATTTACAAAAACAATAACGTGTCCCAGTGGAGTGGAAAAACGCTTTTTGTGTGAACCAGCCCTCAAGAGGGGGAAAAACGCAGAGGTATCAATTCCTTGTTTAGAATTCACCAAGGCTGTTCCTCAATAAAAGCTACCGCATGCAAGTTTTCAGCGAAAATCAATTCAATTCAAGTTTATTTGTACATCGCTTTTCACGATACATATCATTGCAAAGCAACTTTACAGCAAATTAAGTTTCTACAATATTTAGTGGTAGCTTATCAGTGGTGACTGTCAGTTAATGTACATATGGCAGAAATGTACGAAAAAATCAATCAGTCAGTTCAAGTTTGGTCAAAATCAGTAAGTGGATCAGAGAAAAAAATTTATAAAAAATTAAAATAGGACCCAAACGCTATGAGTTATTTCAGAGAGATTTTAGATGCTTCTACATAGCATCCCTGCAAACAAGCCCGCACTCGCCCTTTACGGGCCCACTTAGGGCTAGCCTAAGGGCCCCCAGCGGGCTGCCTGCGCAGGGCCTCTGAGATTTTGCTCATTGGCAAAACGTTGGCCCCTTAGTGCTGGCCCTGCACGGGCAGCCTTCACTTAGCTCACACTATTAATTTACAACAGAGGTGCCCAACCCTGGTCCTGATCAAACACACCTGAACCAACTAATTAGGATCTGAAGGAGCACTTGATAATTACAGACAGGTTTGTTTAATCAGGGTTGGACAAATGCAGGAAAACAAATAAGTGCAATCATGAGATTTATTAATAATTGTGAAATAATGAACAGAATATAAGATTTAGGTGAGAAACGGTACATTCTCTTCACACTCCATCACAGTATGTGGCGGTATGCACCTATGAAGTTGGTTCGCAACCTGCCATAAAACAAAAAAATAAATAAAAGAAGAATCAGGGTTGGAACTGAACTCTGTAGGAAGGTATAGATCTCCAGGAATAGGATGCACCCCTGATCTATATCAATACATCTGTTTCATTTTAAATACTTTCAGCTACTATAAATTAAGTCTTTGGGAAAATCAGTTATACATCTGAAATGGATGCAGTCACCGCATAACTATAATGTCTATATTGTCAAATGTACAGTAGTCAAAGGGACTTCAAATCAATGGATTTATTAAATCCAAAATAGAAAACATTGAATTCAGGTTAATACGGCTACATACAGCCAAAAATGTAAATACTTAAAAGTACAAAAAAACAAAATAAAAGAAATCATACAAAGCAATGTAAGATTGTAGGATTTCATCATGTGAAATTTGATGAGTGCGAAAGTCTTATCTGTAGTACAAACATGTCCAAACACTGTCCATAGCTGAAGTTGGCTGATAGCAAATGAATAATCCAACCTCTTGTAATGAAAACACACCACATCTCTCAAACAACAGACTCTTCCTAACCAGGAACAATCAAAAACAGTCCAGACTATGGTCTCATGTCGAAAATAACTTTAAATCCATACTCAAATTGGACCACGATGTGATAACCTCACCAATAAAGAGTCCTTCTAAAATGCATACAAATACAAATGCATACTCTTAAACTCTTAGCATCAATCCAAACATAGACCATACATACATACCATCTTTGCAAAAAAAACATCAGCAATGTGCACTTAAAAAAAAAAAAAAAACTCCTACACTGGGCTTGAAATGACACATTTCCCAACCAGAACACAGCACAATGTGTTCAGCAGGTAAGCCATGCTGGCTACTAAACACCCTAGCATCCCTAGTGGTAAGGAAGAAAACTGCCCACAAAATTCTTATTAACAGGCTCATGTCTGGCCCACAGTGGGCCATCATTGGATTAATGTGGGCAGTCCCATAGTGTGGGCTGCTCACAGAGAGCCTGCAGTGAGCCCAAAGCTGTGGCCCTCGCCACGGCAAGCACGCACTGGGCCTGATTATGTTTGGTGTGGGCTGGCCCTAGCCCACTGTGCCCGCAAAAAGCCAGTATGGGCGCCGCAAGGACATGTTTGCAGGGCTATAAGCATTATAAAAACATTACATTTAACAAATTAGAGAAGTAAGGTCATCTTATTATAATTTCAACATTCTGAAGCAATAATTAATGAAAACAAGTGCAAGTTTGCGTAAAACTATATCGTCAGTTCTCAGCTTTTACAAATAATGAATACAAAATGCTACTGTATTTTTTTAATCTTTAAATCTTGTGGATGTTAAATAAATAAATAAGTCTATATCAGGGGTGCCCAACCCTGCTCCTGGCAATCGACTGTCCTGCAAAGTTCAGCTCCAACCCTAATCAAACACACCTGATGCAACTAATTAGGGTCTTCAGGATCACTTAAAAATTAAAGGCAGGTGTCTTTGATTAGAGTTGGAGCTAAACTTTGCAGGACAGTCGATTGCCAGGAGCAGGGTTGGGCACACCTGGTCTACATAATGTGTCGGGGAGAATATCGTCTTTAGAGGGCCTCTGTTGGCCTAACTTGGGAACTGTGGCCCTCCCTGGGCTTGACTTGGGGACTGGAGCCCTCCTTGGGCTGGACTTGGGAACTGGAGCCCTCCTTGGGTTGGACGTGGGAACTGGAGCACTCCTTGGGCTGGACGTGGGGACTGGAGCCCTCCTTGGGCTGGACGTAGGGACTGGAGCCCATTCTGTGCTAGACTCTGGGACTGGAACCCTCTCTGGGCTAAACTCGGGGACTGGAGCCCTCTCTGAGCTAGACTCGGGGACAGGAGCCCTCACTGGGCTAGACTCGGGGATTGGGACCCTCTCTGGGCTAGACCCGGGGACTGGGACCCTCTCTGGGCAAAACTCGGGGATTGGAACCCTCTCTGGGCTAAACTCTGGGACTGGAACCCTCTCAGGGCTAAACTCTGGGACTGGAACCCTCTCTGGGCTAAACTCGGGGATTGGAGCCCTGGACACTGGAGCGAGCTCTGGGGCTGGAGTCGACACTGGAGCTGGAGTCTACACTGGAGCGAGCCTAGGGACTAGAACCAACCGCCTTCTCCTTCTTATGGCGCTTTTCCACTGCATGGTACGGCTCGGTACGGTTCACTTTTGGGGGGTTTTCCACTGGGTACAGTACCTGGTACTTTTTTTAGTACCACCTCGGTTGGGGTTCCAAGCGAACTGTACCGTTTCCAAAACGTGATGTGTAAACTCTGCTGATCACTGATTGGCCGGAGAGAATCGTCACTACCTGCGTCACTGAACTTGTGACACAAACACAAAAGAACCGCTAGATTTAAATCAGCACAGCCAGCGAAGGATCGAACGCAACTGTTTTGAATGAGCGCACCTTTTTTTACCAACCAAAAAGTGGCTGTTCCCACTGTTGAGGAAGTACAGACATTGCTCTCGTTGATAGCAGAGGATCCAGCGAGAGCTTGATGGGGCGATGTGGAATAAAACAGTTTTTTTAGGTGGGTGAACTATCCCTTTAAGTCACGGAGCGTCTTTTGTCTGTCGTTCTTCAGACATTACAGTAGACATATTTTGGTTTTCAAAATGTATTGTTTCATCAGTTAGTCACGTTAGTGCTCGGCTAACGGTCGCCACCATTATTGTTTTGTTAAGTGTTTACAGTTTAGCAGCTAAACTTTAGCTGTGGGCAAGATTCGTTTGCATAAGTATTAAACAAAATGTTTTTATGTCATTATTTTAAGAACTGATTGGAGCACTATATTATTGTTTTATGCAAAGGTGCATGCTAGGGTTGCCCGGTTGTCACAACAAAACCCACCCAACTGCTACTCAAAACTAGCCCAATTGTGTTACGAGGGCGGTCCCCCTTTAAAAATCGCTTCTGGGGTGTTCCACTGGTAAATTTGCATTCCAGTGACTAAATATGATGTTATTGGGGTTGCTACAACCCGCGACATCAAAAACAACCGTGGACTTGGCAACACAGATGGTAGCGCTCGCTAACTTGCTAAAGCACTCCTCTTTGTGCCAATCATAACAGGCTTGGCCAGCTGACCAATCAGAGCAGAGTAGGCTTATGGAAGGGAGGGGTTTACAGACATTTCGCTCAGAACTGTATCGAACGAACCGTTTCGAAAACATGGACAAATGACTCTATGTATAAATGTATTTTTGGGGGAAATTACACTGTTTTCTGACCTTAGATGCATTTAAACCTGTTGTAGGGGACTCCAACACAATATTAGCACACTTTTAAAAAATCATATGACCTGCTCTTTAAGCAATTTCAGTTATATGAAATTCAACTGGTTTTTTAAAGTCTGTTTAATGTCATTTAAGTTGAACTGTCTTGTACAATCAAGTTGATTGTACTTAACAGTTGAAATAGGTTGTATATATATATTTGATGAGTTTATATTAAGACCTTCTTTGCATTTTGATATTACAATCCGGTTGTCTGCATAAGGCATGTATAAGCTAGGCCCTATAGCAAGCTGTAAATATCTTTAAAACGAGCCCGTGAAACAGCATTTAAGTAATAAATCACAAATAATGAAAGGAAGTTTGCTAAAAACAAAAAACAACTTTATTGCATTTTTTTTGGGGGGGGGGGGGTGAGATGAGCAGCTACATATTAGGGCTTGTTGTTGGGAAACACAAAAAATGTAATCATTAACATAATTTATTTCACTATTTTGAAAAAATAAAACGGGCTAGCTTTTCCTAACTTAACATAATTCATGATATTTTGGAGAGAGATATAAGGTATAATTAGAAAATGTTTATGCTGTTTATTTGTGTTATAGTTTATTAGTTTAAACATGCAGCAAGAGTGATGAGAGTATCAAGGTGGCTATATAGAAATAAGCAACTATATACTGTAATACCATATACATAACATACTACAGAAAGCCAAAATAACAAAAAGGGTTTTATGTTAATTCAAAATAGCAAAATCACAGTGCTGTTCATGTTTACGGTCAGCCATTTTTCTGTATTTGAAAGCAATTCTACTTTTCAACGCTTTCGCTTATCTTTCTATTAAAAGTGATTTAAAAATGAAACCACAGATTCCTGTTAAGCCTGCACTAAAGTCAGCTTCAGGTCTCCGCAAATCTCCAAAATATCAATGTCATTCAGCTTTGAGTAGCGATGTTTGTAAGTGTGTGCTTGTTTGCCATTGACAAACACATTATAATGATGGGGATTGCAGGAGATAGTGACCTGCAACACACACGAGTAATATTATTTTCAACTCACAATGACAGCATCAATAAAGTAATACATGTTCATGGATGTAAGTGTGCCTACCTGGAAAGGTTGTCCTTTTTGAAACGGCAAGCCTCCGGACCGTTCCTCCGTACCCCACTGCTCCATCTGATTGGTGTTGCGCACAACCACTCTCTCATCGAAACGAGGATTATAGTGCAATGCAATCCCACTTCTGTAGCGCAGGTTAAATGTTATTCTAATGGAGGAAACAGAAGAACAGGAGACTTGCATCTTAAAATGAACAGATTTACATTTTTGTTTAAATATGTAACATTAGTTACAATTAAAATAACAGTGTGAGTCTGTCATCTGATGTCTGACCTGTTAGCATTGGGATTGATAACTCCGTGGATGACAATGTTTTTGCCAGTGTGAAGTCCACCATTGATGACGGTTTTGTACGGGATAGTCTAAATGCGAGTCAAGAAAAAGAGATATTTATAAATGAGTTTAAATTAGTGACTTTAAAGTCATGTAATACTTCAAATAATTCAATTCAAATGTTTCATTAAAATGAAAATCAAAAATGCCTGATTTAAAGTGGCACTGGTTTTATGAACAACATCTAGAACTTTTAAATCTGGTCTACTGATGAAACCTAAATAAGCTTATAGCAAAATAGTCTATAATGAATGAATGAATGAATTAAAATCTTATTAGAAGTGCAAAAGGAGTTAATGGAGAAAAACTGCAGAACTATTGCAAAAAAAGAGAAGGACAGAAAGGTGAATGTCCTAGAGTGGCCATCAAAAGTCATGAACACATGTTTTCATGCAAAATAAAATAAAATACAATTTTCAAGTAGCTTGGCAGATACCCACAAAAATCTAATTATAACTATAAAAATAGGTTAAAAACGTATAAAGTGTCACACTGAAAGCACAGAGTTTTTATATTTATCTGAATCTCATCATGCATGACTTTCAGCTGTGCATGGTAATGTGATTTCTTGTGGTGAGAGTTGCTCTTACATAGTTGGGTGCAGATGGGTACGCCGGGAACTGTGGGTAGATAAACACTGTATTTTTATCATTTCCTCATACAGGACAAGCACAATGTGATCTCAAAACTGTTACTGAAAGATATGGGAGACTGCAAATGTCGCGCTTGAGCAAACAACAGCACCTTAGTGAGCACTTTCAACACTTTTCAGAATGATATAAAATAAATTATTCATTATTAACAACATCACAAATAAGAGCACTGTTAAACACAGATAACATAGAACAATGGGGTTTTCTAAATGCTGACATGGTCAACTAACTAAAACGGGAAGTTGTGTGCATTGACACTTGGCAGAGGTGAAGATGTCATCATTTTCTGGAACCATAGTTGACACATTAACCCTGTCATACCAAATGAGGAAAAACAAGTATATTGTCTTTCTTCCAACCTTTCATTTACATTACGTTGCAGGTCTTTTAATGGCTGTAGAATCCAATAAGGCATTATGTGGGTTTTGTAGAGCACCAATTAAATCATAAAAGACACGGATAACCTTCATATGTAAGAACCTTTGATCTCTGTTGATCACCATAAAGGTGTCACATGACATATTTCATGATGTATTAAGCACTTACCCCACATCCTGGAGGGGCAGCATACTGAGGCTGTAGATGAAAGGAACAGCAGTTGTTTATGACAGGAAAACTGCAATAATGTCCTTACTTAATGTTGTTAAAACTGATTTTCCTCTCACCTGATATCCTGCTTGAGGTGGTATATAACCCTGAAAAGATAATATACAAAATGCATTCAAAAGCCATTGCAAAGCTATGCTTGCCAAAGAGCTGTATCGGAGTTTTATCTCAAAATTAGACACAGTATGAGCTGATATCCATCTGTCTTACATGTACAGGGGGATAGTACTCACTGGAAAGGCTGGTTGTGGAGGAAAATAAGGCTGCAAAGAAAAAAAAATGTTTATATGTCATTTTACATTCAGAAATGTTATTTAAATAAACAATGGGCCTAAAAGTATTCAGCCAACACACATATATTGCTTTAATGTGAGGAACTGCACTTGTGATTACTTAATACATCCATTACAAAAGACACTGGCACAGACAAAAGTCATTTCAAAACTAGCTCAAAAGGGAAGTTAGTTCTGTGAAGAGTTCTGCAGTGGCAACGCATGTATTTTAGTTCTCACCGCAGGATTCTGGAAGGCAATAGAGTTCAACTCCACCATTCCCTCCACCGAGATGGTGTCCACCTGAGTGTATGGAATGCGGTGTCTATAGTCCATGAAGTGTCTCCCATTAGTAGATATCTAAAGAGAACCGTCATAAAAGTCATAAATGAAAAGAGGTGAAATGCCTTTCAAATAATTAACTATTTATCGTTCTGCTGATTAAAAAGAAAGACGCCAATGGCTACTCTTTAGAAACTGCAAATCTGAGAGTGAATGACCTTGTACCTTGTATTTGCCCTGCTCAACAAGGATCTGGAGGGTGAATGTTTGGCCTTGGGGGAAGGGAGATTCATATTTGCGCTCCTCTGAGCCCCAGCACCTGCTCTGGAAGGTGTTGTGCACTACATACCCAGAGCTCTCATAGCGTGGGTTAAAGTGCAGAGCAATATCAGCCCCAGAATGAGAACCACACTGAAGGTTCACATGAAATCTGCAGGACAAAAAGGAATGAGAAAGGAATGGGTAACAAGATAACATTTCATCTCTGATCTGATATGTTCTAAAATAGTTGCAAGGCTCACGAAGTGACACCTGAATTGGTAAATAATTATTTAAAAGTTAAAATTGTACTACTAAAAAAACCCACCAAGAGCACTTTTGCAGCGTAGGTTAAAGGAAAACAGCATACCGTGGTTGCTCAACACTCTTTGAAAATGAGAACAAAACTCTTTCATGTTCTTGAAAACTATCATTAAACATTATTGCTCACCTGTTAGCCCCTGGTAAAACCCGTCCGCTTAAGATAATGCTCTTCCCGTCCTGCAGGCCTCCCTGGATTTGGCCACTGAATGGGATTCTCTGTGTTGATGTAAATAGTAATATGACACATAAGTACTCACCTAGTGCACAGTCTGCATCTGCCCTGAGGAGCTAATACACAATAATGTGAATAAATTATTAAAATGGCTTGTTTAATATAGAAATTGAAGCGTTGATGCTATATGGAGAGCAGAGCTAGACTTCACACGCCAGTAGAGAAGAGCACACAAATGTGTGTGGTTTCAAACACCTAGTCATTAGATTAGAATAGCCTATGTGAAGTCCTCCAAACTTAAACTTCAATATCACCTCGGGGCACGTTGTCACATTTTGTAAATATATATTTTTTGACGTTTGTAGTTTTGTAAATATTTGAGCGTTTCTATTACTCAAGGCATAATCCCAATGTGAAAATGTACGCCGCCACACCGTGTGACAACATGCCCCGCTTCCTCAACGTGCGTACACTAACGAACTCAACCGTTTTACTGAACGGTGAAAATGTTCATTTAGGCTAAAAAAAAAAAATTGGAAAGCAAGGAGAGGAAAAAATAAAAAAAGACACCCCATCCTAGGCTACTTGTTGCATAACGGAGTTTGAATTGTGCATGCAAAACCACACAACGTTAAATAGTGTCACGTTAGTAGCTAACGCAGAAAAGAGGAAGACAAAGAAAATAGCAAATAAAGGAGATATACTGATAAGCCATGGCTTATAATGACGCCATATGATCATTTTTGCAAAAACAAAAACAACAAAAAACAGTCACTTACCGGGTTGTAAAACGGTTGTTGCTGATAAAAAGCCATTCTAGCAGTTCTTACGTCCCTGCACCTTTAAGCGTGTAGTCAAGAGAGAACAAAAAGGAAAGCGAGCAGTTCGAAGAACAGCAAAGATTTAAGAACCACCTACAGATGTCCGGTTTCTGATTAAAACACGTCATGTTTCGATTTCTCCATAAGGCTAGGAACTTGGCCAATGTCCATTGGCTGTACATGGGCTTCTACGTTTTGCTTTTCCTAATGTTGATCAATGTAAACGTTTATTCACTGATCAAACCCAAACTGCTCTGCGAGGAGGAATGATATATAGCCTATAAATAATAGCAATACGTTAGCTACATAAAATAGACACAAGATGGTCATTTTGGGGGAGAAGAGTTAAAACAGATAAGGTCACGACGTGCTAAATATTTATTTTAGGAATATTTGTAGGCTATTAACTCTTACTAACTCTTTATAGCCTACTATTTTCCGGGGAAAGTAATTTTATGGCATACTTTCAGGAAACGTTTTGTCAAACCAGATTACCAGCTGTTTTGTACCATTTTTGTACAACCCAGAGCCATAAGATAATGCTGTGTCAGAGGAAATGTTCAAAGCTGTACAGTAAAAGGAGCAGTCAATATGTGGAATTTCTTTTGTACAGAAAAACAGTTTAACCGTATTTAACCGTAGACAGATGTAAATAATAGGCTACTACAAATACTATAGCCTCAGTACACTGACAAAGGATTTACTGGATTTTCAATGGAACATTTCTTTCTGATACATAAAACTCCTGGAAGTATGTTAAACAACACAACATTAACAACTAAGGGTATGTTTGGTTTTGAACAGGGTGAATTTGCGGGAAATGTCTGGCAAATTACTAAAGTACTCAATTAAAGACAAAATGCAATTTCTGATTTCAAATATGAAAAACATTTTACAGATTGTATATATATGTAATATGTATAACTGTAGTGGATAAGATTCGAAGTAGCCTAGAATAGATTGATCAGTTGATTATATACCCCTGGTTTCACAGACTAGGCTTAAATCTAGTCCCAGAGTAAAATGCATGTTTGAGCTGTCTCAACTAAAAATATCTTGCTCTGACATATCTTAAAATAGGTCAGTGCCATTGTTCGGTCTCAAGATATACAGCTGTAATGGGTATTTTTTTTCTAAGGCTTTTAAAATATATATCTTAATTTAACTAAGGCCTAGACCTGGTTTAAGCTTAGCCCTGGCTGTGAAACCAGACTATAATTTATTTTGCAACACTGCAAAAAGAATGTTATATACACGACATTCCCAATCATAGTTATTAATGTTGTGCACTGCTGTTTGAGCTGCGTGCGCTGAGCTAAAGATGATCACCGGTAAACTGAAGCGCTCTTTTAACTTAACCAAATGCATTCTATATGAGATAAATCAGATATACATCAAATAAACACAATATTACAATGTACAATTGCACAAAAGGCTGCAAACGAACAGCGCGCATCTGAAGTGTCTCTGAAGGAAATAATGAATTATTTATCGGCTTTAAGATATCGGCCAAATTTTCTTATCAGGCCGATACCGATAACAGAAAAAATGAGCATTTATCGGCCGATACCGATATGGTGGCCGATATATCGTGCATCCCTAAAAAACACTGTCTCACTCTCTTTCATGAAATGGAAAAAAATATTTCAAATGTTTCATTTGTTTATTTCTGCCAGGATAAAATTACATTGTGTTTACAGACAAGTGGCTATAAGCGTTACAAAAATATGAATTCATAATTACATAACATTAAAACCACAAACTCATTCTAGAAATGTACAATTTGTGTTCGACACACTTTGTATATAAAGAGCTGTACAACAGGAGTAAAGTACCCATTCAAAATTTTTCGATGTACAAATAATATAAGAAATCTTAGCTGTACAATAAATAAAACAATAGTTCTCTATTCAAATTCCTTTAAGTTGTCATGGGAACAGTCACTGCCATCTTCACCATCCTCTCATTGTTCATAACACCACAAATAAACCACTCAAAACTCTGCATGCTTACTCTCACACACTTTCTCTCTCACACCCCCACAAATTAAAACAAGAGGTATTAGATATTAAAAGTTCCTGAACATCATCCTGCTGGGTCAAAATATTTTTCATTCTTTATGATATTACAAATACCTCATCAGGATCCTTATTTTTGAGGCTCTTTATTCATCCTGGAAAGGCTCAGTAAGTCAGATTAGCATCCGGTAAATTATTATTCATTTAAATCTTAATTTCGAGCAAATACATGGAATATGGAAGTCACTTTTTTTTTTTTTTTTTTTTTTTTTAAAGAGTACAGGAGAAAGTTTGTGGACTGTAAAAGCTGAAGGTCTGTCCTATAAAAAGAGCAATGGAAATCACATTCCATTCATCTGACGGCACATGAGGAATTTGAAACGGCAAAACGTGGCAAAGTCTGCTAGCTCAATAAATCTGCTGAAAGCCTATCAGCATATTTTCAATTTACAAAGTTTAGCTGAAATGGCTTTGCTCAGTGTTAGAACAGGCAAAAGTTTCAAAAAGATGGGACTACTATAAGAAAAAGCATCACAAAGGTGAACATTTTTAAACATTTGTAAGACACTCAATTACTCAGTTGTTTTCTTTGAATGCAGTAGCCATGCTAATGTTAACAGCAACTGTGGACAAACCCTCGTATTTGTAGACATAGGGACAACGAGAGCGGAGGCCTGGACTGCAGTGCTCACGCAGGCAGTGGTGATGCCATGCACTGAACATTCAGCCAATCAGAGAACAGAAGGAAGGAAAATACAGAGGAGAAAATAAAGTGACATGTGAAATATGAAGATTTGGAAGAGGTTGGTGGCAAGAAGAAAGGTTGAGACATCAAGATGGAGACAGGAACGGCAGATGACAGAGAGGGGACCACAAGTTTGTCCCATTCCCAGTGCGGAGAGAAACCCACAAGAAAAACAGCAGAGACAACATACACAAATATAAAAAATCATTTTATATTATATAATGTATTACATTATATAATTATTGTCATTAATATTATTTTAATTATTATCTTAACCACAGTCTAACCATCGTTTTAAACGTAAAAGGTGAATTACTGACCACAGGCCAGATATTTGGGCATATAAACATATTCAAAGTGTAACAAGTTAAATCAATAAGCACCTTCCCTCTGAACCACTCCTATTATCTGCTTCTATATAGTAAATAATAAACGATAAATCACACAAATCTTCACACATCTGCAAACCAGACCAATCATTCACATAACGGTCAAAAGCGTTGGTAGCAGAAAAACACTTTTTCATAACTGTCACTTATTGTTATTTTCCGCACCATATGATATCAGGTTTGTACGGAGCCCCACACATGACATGCAAGAAAAAATAAATAAATCGTGCGCACGATTTACTAATTTGTTCCCTCGATGTACTAAAACGTGCACACGATTATCATTTCGTTCCCTCAATTTGTTAAACTATGCGCACAATTTACTAATTCGTTCTCTCGATTTATAAATCGTGTAAAACATAATTTAAACATAATTTAGCAAATCGAGGGAACGAATTAGCAAATTGAGAGAACGAAATAGTAAATCATGCACACGATTTAGCCTACAATTTTTTTCCTGCATGCCATGTGCGGGGCTCCGTAGGTTTGACCAAATATATAATGGTTGAATCCATGCACAGCATCCTTCTGACTCTCGTTACACTAAAAATCCAATGGTGTAAAATTAAGTAGGCTCAGAATAGAGACAAAAAACAATACACAGGTCGGCTCCAAACGATCAGTTAGTTTTCATGCTCCCTAAACTACACCCCCAAAAAAGGGGGATCCACAGCATGCTAGCTTTCCAGACTAGGATACATACTCCTCAGACTTCCAGAAGTGCCCGGGGTGTGAGAGTCTGCGATTGAGCTTCGGCAACTTCTCTAGTAAGTCTGACAGCTGAGTGAATGTGGGTCTGTCCTCAACCTTATAGGACCAGCAGGCTGACAAGATCTCCTGCAGTGCGAATACAATGACCATGTTAATATTATTTTGTGTGTGTATATATATATATTTTTTTATATATATATATATATATCTATATATATATATATATATATATATATATACAGTATATATACCAGGGCTGGACTTACCGTAACCTCCTTGCCCAAGCTTGTACCCTTCTGGGTCAGTAACGTTCTGATGCCTTCTCCATTTCCCAGCTGATAGATCAAAACTTCAGTCGGTTGGTTAACGATAGGCCATTCTTTAGCCTGGAGTTCATACCAGATAGTGCTGAGACAGAAACATTTAAAGATTTCAACTGATCAACTTCAGTGTTGGTTTGCAAAATATTGTAACTTGATTTTGATCAAGCCTTTACAATGAAGGACCAATCGGATTTTTTAAAGCAGAAATGAAACTTTAACACCAAAACCAAATGTTTGCATTAGAGGCCCTGTATATGTGATGCAGATATGGGAAAAGAGATGTGGTTTTTACCCAAATGCATAAACATCAGCAGCTTTTGAAAAGGGCAAACAGTCTTGGTTTCCTGGTCCCATCTTTTGCACGACCTCTGGAGCCAGGTAATAGATCCACCCTCGTGGAAGCTTCAGTTCATTTTCCCGCCTATAAACAAACACATACGATAATGAAGTTCTTAATAAAGCATACTGTATAACAAGACCATTTTAGTTTTATACCACTGGAGTAAATGACATACACCCTACCTGTCCTCCTGGACCACTCCAGACATCCCAAACAGACCGAAATCGGTGATGACCACTTTGTTTGAATCGTAAAAAACATTCTTAGATTTTAAATCTTTGTGCACAATTCCCTTTGCATGGAGGTAACCCATTCCCTGTAAAAGGTAAAAGACACAAAACAAAACCGTTGTTAATGTGATTTGAGTTAAAGAAGCAAAATTGATGATATAATGGTCAGATTGTTTTGCTGCTTTACAGTTATTACATTTTGATGAAAGGCTACAAAGACATTTTTTGGATAATAACATGCACTGATAAATCATTCAAAATAAAGCCAAGAACATGTATTATATGTGATGCTTCCTACCTTCACAATTTCCTGAGCGATTTGTCTTATCTTGTTGATGTCAAGTTTAGAATCCCTGACAACCGAGTAGAGCGTCCGTCCTTTACAAAAGCTGCGGCAGTACCATAATACATAAATACAAGAACATAAATACATTACAATCAAAACGCAAATGCTCCTATATATTATCACATACTACACGTTCAAAACATACACACTACCATTCAAAGGTTCGGAGTAAGTTTTTCAATGTCTCTAATGTCTAAATGTCCCTAATGGTCACCAAGGCTGCATTTATTTGATAAAAAATACAGTAAAAACAGTAATATTGTGAAATATTACACTTTAAAATAACTTTTCGGTTTTAATATACTTTAAAATGCAATTCATTTCTGTAATGAGAAAGCTGAATTTTTTAGTCTTCAGTGTTACATAATCCTTCAGAAATCATTCTAAAATGCTTATTTAGTGCTCAGGAAACATTTATGATTATTTCCAGCTCTGCTGCTTAATATTTTTGTGGAAACAATGATACATTTTATTCAGGATGGTGAATAGAAAGAACAGCATTTATTTAAAACAGAAATCTTTTGTAACATTATAAATGTCTTCACTGTCACTTTTGATGAATTAAATGCATCCTTGCTGAATACAAATATTAATTTCTTTACATGAATGACACAACATTGAGAGAGCTGAGAGAGGCGAACCTGGTGATAATGGCCAGATGAGGCGGGTTCATGCAGGCCCCCATAAACAGCACGACGTTCTCGTGTCGCGTTTGCCGGTAGTTCATCACCTCCTTCTTGAACAGCTTTAGGTGCTCCTGGTTGTTACCATCAATCTCTAACAAGCGAACGGCCACCTCTCCATGCCAGCGGCCCCTGCACACCTTCCCCCAGCGGCCTTTACCGATCAGCTCTCCGAGCTCCAGCTGCTCGAAAGGCACATCCCACTCCTGCAGGTAAACGCTGGTCTGGCTGGCCTTACGGCTTATGTGGTCCTTCCAGTAGCCCCTGCAGTTGGGCAGGTCATCCACTTCATCGCCTTCACTTTCATCGTCCGAACCTTCCTGATCCTGACCGTCGTTCCCTTGCTGCTCCTCATCCTGAATGAGAAGAATAATAACCAATGTATTCAATTCTAGGGCTAAATGTATATTTCATATTCACATAATCCTAAATCAGTTTTGATTTTGTACAATTCAAAATTTAGATGCAAGTTAAATTCAGTATTGTCTTTTAGTGGTCAGGGTCACTACCTAACACCACTGACCCCACAAAATCATGTGACCACCACGATAAACTGGAAACGTTGCCCACAAATACTTTCAGTTCCTAGTAGCTCTGTGGTTGGACATGTTTCTTGCGGCACTCACCACAGCTTCCCTTTGGCCTGTTGACAACTGGTTGACATTACCACCCAACTGATCTGTTTCTCTGCATGGAAGAGAGGACATACTAAACTTAGTGGTCATTTACTAATCACTTTTAAATAGTTATCAGAACTATGTATGATATACAGTATGATCTAGACCATTTACCTAAGGATAGTCTAAATTCTGTCATTTACTCAGCATTATGCTATTCTGAAGCCATGTGATTTTTAATATAGATCACAAATAAAGGAAATACCGCAGAACGTATCACGGTTTGATGACAACTTGACAGTCCAGTTTGAATTAAATGATATTTGAGGTAGTGTTATTTTAGTATTATATATTTAGTATATATAGTATTATATATTTAGTATATATATATATATATATATATATATATATATATATTAGGGCTGTCAGTTTAACGCGTTAACTTAATTAGTTATGAAAAATAATAACGCGATTAAAATATTTTAACGCAGTTAACGCACAGGCCCCGCCCCCCAGACCTGCTGTTTGAGTGCAAATGTGATTTTACACAACAGTTCAATAAATAATAAGTTAATATTGTGTTGTATTTTAAACACAACTGTTTTTGTTCAGTTTTGCCAACAAAGAATATTACCTATAAAGCCACAGCAGAATTGTGCTTCTGTGAGCAACACAGCAGTGTTTAGTTTCTGAATGAATCCGCGTTTTGAACGAACCGTGTGAACCAATGATTCAAAGGCACATTCATAAAGTGAGCCGTTTACTGAATTCCTGAATGAATCAGCCTTTGAAGAATCAATTCATAAAGACATTTACCGCCACCTGCTGGCAGTTTTAGTTTCTTATTTAGGGTATTATTTCATTAAAAAAGGGTGGGAAAAAGGAATAGTTCACCCCAAAAAATGTAATTATGTCATCATTTACTCAAACCTGAATGATTTAGCCTACTTTCTTTTGTGTAACATAAAAGAAGGTATTTTGAAGCTGTTTTGGTTACCAATGACTTCCATTGCATGAACGAAAAAAAACTTAGCTGTTTCTCAAATTATCTTCTTTTATATTCCATAGATTATGCTTGGCCATGGTAGCCTAAACGTTTAAGTGCAATACATTTTATGTTGAATCTAAAATATTTCTTTCTAAAGCTACTATTTATAATGTGTACTTAATACTTTCTCATTTAACACAAAAATAGCATTAAATAATCTTTTGGGGTTATTTTCACAGACAATTGTAATTTGCGATTAATTAATCGACACATGTAATTAATTAGATAAAAAATGTTAATCGACTGACAGCCCAAATATATACACTACCGCTCAAAAGTTTGGGATCAGTAAGACCTGTAATGTTTTTTAAAGAAGACTCTTATGCTCATCAAAGCTGTATTTATTTGATCAGAAATACAGAAAAAAACAGTAATCTTGCAAAATATTATTACAATATAAAATAATGGTTTCTATTTTAATATACTTCAAAATATAATTTATTTCTGTGATGCAAAGCTGAATTTCCATCAGCCATTACTCCAGTCTAAAGTGTCACATGATCCTTCAGAAATCATTCTAATATTCTGATTTATTATCAGTGCTGGAAACTGTTGTGCTGCTTAATATTTTTTTGGAACCTGTGATTTTCTTTGATGAATAAAAAGTTAAAAAGAAGAGCATTTATTTAAAATATAAATCTTTTCTAACAATATAGACTACCGTTCAAATGTTTGGGGTTAGTACATTTTTATTTTCTTTTTTTTGAAAGAAATTAAAACTTTTATTCAGCAAGGATGTGTTAAATTGATAAGAAGTAATAGCAAAGATTTATATTGTTAGAAAAGATTTTTATTTTGAATAAATGCTGTTCTTTTTAACTTTTTAAAAGGAAACTTAAAAAAAAAATATTCTAATATTTTGAGATATATACTGGATTTTGGACTTTCATGAGCTGTAAGCTCTAATCATCAAAATTAAAACAAAAACTTTTGAAATGTTTTACTTTACATGTATTAATCAAGAAAATTTTCACTTTTTGTAAGAAGTTACAAAAAAAGAACTTTTTGATGTATCAAATGGCTTTGAGCTACTTTTACATTGCTTTTTTGTCAAAGACATCCTCTTTTGTGTTCCACTGAATAAAATCAAACAAACAGGTTGGGATTAACATAAAGGTGAATAAATAATGGAAAGTATTTGTGTGAACTATCCCTTCAGAGCATCTTTGAAGCATTCATCATGAGTTTGAACTTGCAGGAAAAATTCTACAGAAGTCAGTGCTGCCACAATGGTTCCATATGAACTTAGTGCAACTGATTCATTCAAGATGAGGCAATAACCAAAAATGTGTGCTATTCAGTTAAGAAACATGCAGAGTAATTGTAATGCACCATGAAGAACCAAAACCTATGAAACCTGCATTTCAATTGCCTGGGGTTAAAATATTTCTAAAAATACTGCAGAAACAGCAATCGAAAAGTTTTGTTTTACCCGGTGTTGCAACCTCCATCTGAATGCGAGGAACTGGATACGTCTGCGAGAAAAAAGAGATTCTTGAGTTATACGTGACATTAAACGTTCAGATTCCATGTAAATGTGCACCAAGTAATTCTACTCCACTTAAAGTTTTGAAGTTGAAAGTAGTTGCTGTTCAAAGCTTCCTGATATTTTTTTTAAAAAATTTTTAGGATTCCATGATGAATTGAAAGTCCAAAAAACATCATTTATATATAATATATAATTTTTGGTAACATAATTTATAAATGTCTTTGAATATATATATATATATATATTTTTTTTTTTTATTTATTATTAAATTATTTTATTTTTTACTTAGATTTTTGCACAGTGTATATGCCAAAGTTTAGGGATTTGAGCAATATTAGTAGTGATGCATGCTAATAACTTGGTGCACCTTTAATATAATACAACTAAACAACTGAATAACATATCTTTTTGGTTCTCTATACACAGCACAAGAAGCACACGGAGAATTGAAAGTAGAGACCTGTACTCCCACGGGAGTACCACAGGACCCAATGCAACAGGGTGCAGCGCAGGACAACTCTTGATGGGCGAGTGCGGGTGTGGGCGGGAAGAGACTCGTGTGTGTGCGGGATGCGGGAGAATAAAATGATTCGCGGGACTCCCGCAAAATAGAAATTATCTTAACAAAGTGTCTAAAACATATATATTGTTATTTATGTGATGCACAAAAGCAAAAAAAAACTACTAATAAGATTAAAATGATTAAAGATTCAATTTTTCCTTTCTCTTTGGAGTGTTACAAGCTCTTGGTGCATAAAGAAGATCTGTAAAGTTGCAAAGACTAAAGTCTTAAATCCAAAGAGTTATTCTTTATAAAAGTTAAGTCAACCACGCCTACCTAACACGCCCCCACATGTCTATGTCACAATGTGGTTTGGGTTGCATAACGCGGCCCATGTAAGAAGTTACAAAAAAAGAACTTTTTGATGTATCAAATGGCTTTGAGCTACTTTTACATTGCTTTTTTGTCAAAGACATCCTCTTTTGTGTTCCACTGAATAAAATCAAACAAACAGGTTGGGATTAACATAAAGGTGAATAAATAATGGAAAGTATTTGTGTGAACTATCCCTTCAGAGCATCTTTGAAGCATTCATCATGAGTTTGAACTTGCAGGAAAAATTCTACAGAAGTCAGTGCTGCCACAATGGTTCCATATGAACTTAGTGCAACTGATTCATTCAAGATGAGGCAATAACCAAAAATGTGTGCTATTCAGTTAAGAAACATGCAGAGTAATTGTAATGCACCATGAAGAACCAAAACCTATGAAACCTGCATTTCAATTGCCTGGGGTTAAAATATTTCTAAAAATACTGCAGAAACAGCAATCGAAAAGTTTTGTTTTACCCGGTGTTGCAACCTCCATCTGAATGCGAGGAACTGGATACGTCTGCGAGAAAAAAGAGATTCTTGAGTTATACGTGACATTAAACGTTCAGATTCCATGTAAATGTGCACCAAGTAATTCTACTCCACTTAAAGTTTTGAAGTTGAAAGTAGTTGCTGTTCAAAGCTTCCTGATATTTTTTTTAAAAAATTTTTAGGATTCCATGATGAATTGAAAGTCCAAAAAACATCATTTATATATAATATATAATTTTTGGTAACATAATTTATAAATGTCTTTGAATATATATATATATATTTTTTTTTTTTATTTATTATTAAATTATTTTATTTTTTACTTAGATTTTTGCACAGTGTATATGCCAAAGTTTAGGGATTTGAGCAATATTAGTAGTGATGCATGCTAATAACTTGGTGCACCTTTAATATAATACAACTAAACAACTGAATAACATATCTTTTTGGTTCTCTATACACAGCACAAGAAGCACACGGAGAATTGAAAGTAGAGACCTGTACTCCCACGGGAGTACCACAGGACCCAATGCAACAGGGTGCAGCGCAGGACAACTCTTGATGGGCGAGTGCGGGTGTGGGCGGGAAGAGACTCGTGTGTGTGCGGGATGCGGGAGAATAAAATGATTCGCGGGACTCCCGCAAAATAGAAATTATCTTAACAAAGTGTCTAAAACATATATATTGTTATTTATGTGATGCACAAAAGCAAAAAAAAACTACTAATAAGATTAAAATGATTAAAGAAGTCATATGATGCCATTTCAATTTTTCCTTTCTCTTTGGAGTGTTACAAGCTCTTGGTGCATAAAGAAGATCTGTAAAGTTGCAAAGACTAAAGTCTTAAATCCAAAGAGTTATTCTTTATAAAAGTTAAGTCAACCACGCCTACCTAACACGCCCCCACATGTCTATGTCACAATGTGGGAAGATTTGCATAACGCGGCCCAAATGTTCACGCAAAGAATGAAGGCGTAACTTTTATTCTCGCTGTTACCGCCATGTTGTGGAGACACTGTGTTTCTTGTTGTGAAAACGAAACTACTTTGTTTGGCCTTCCAAAAGAGGATGATATCCGCTTCATCATGCCTGGAGCTGATCTGTGCTGGTCGCTGAGGAAATACATCAACTTTGCGGTGTGGATCACTGGATTGGCTTTCACCGTGGACGAAGCGGAGTGCAGACAGGGGTCATCACATGTGGTTGCCGCAAGCCCTCCGGACGCTCCTTCGTCGAATCCGCCGGCCGGGCCGTTCTGAAGCCCACCGGCCTCCGCTCACTCAAGGCCGTGGTGTGTGACGCTATTTCGTTGTGAAAGCGAAACTACTTTGTTTGGCCTTCCAAAAGAGGACACGACTAGAAATCAGTGGTTAAGTTGTATTTACAACACTGTTCCAGAACAGTTTAACCCAAATATTCAGATGTGTGCAGCGCATTTTATGGAGAACTGTTTCCTGATCCTGGTAGAGTAGACTACAATGCTAGGCAGAGTTTCTATTTATAACACGTGTTTAAAGGGTTGCGCAATGTAGCCAATCACAGACTCAGCTGTTGATTTCTGGAACGCAATGGCCAACCAGAGGTGATTAAGTTAGAATCTACTCACCGCAGTGCTGAAATTGCATGCTCACGAATCATCTCATTTTAACACACGACGTGTAGACATTGTGAAAGATTTATTGTGCATATGTTCATTGTGTTATAACAGAGCTTTATGAGATCGCGATGAACTGAGATGTCAGCTTTTAGTGGTAGCTAATAAAGGAAGCGCTGCTCACATTCTGCCATGCTAAACCATGCACGTAGCAGCGCATGCTTGCTTTTCTGTTAAAAATAACAGTGGTTTGTGAATGTTGATGCTTAGCCTAAATAACAAATATTTTATCGGGAGCATTTGTGCTGGGATGTTGTGGATCTTAGGAGATGTTACAGAACCATTTAATGTAAATTTTTTTGTGATGTGCCGAAAAAAAATCTATATAGATTACTTTTATGCAGGCTTTTGCGGGCGGGAGCGGGACAAAACATGAATGTCACGGGCGGGAGCGGGACCAGATAAGATATTTTTCTGCGGGAGCGGGCGGGCGCGGGACAGAATCTTGTGGGAGCGGGACTGAAAAATCCGTCCTCTACTCTCAGGATAGGGAAACAGAGTTGAGTTGTCTCAAAACGTCAGTGATAACTCAACTAGGAACTCAGGCACCACACCTTAAGATTAAATAACAGAGTTTTGTGGTGTGGAGGATTGTTAACTCACCAGGGAAGACAAACTGTTGTCTATGCTGAAAGTAGTAGGCAGCTATTGAGGGGACAAATAGACAAATGTCCACAAGGAAAAGAGAAAGACCCGGTTAAACAACTTGCTTGTTATGCGTCAGCGAGAGTTACTTAAGCAGATATTAGTAGGTTAGTGTGCATTTATTGAAGAGGTTATTTCTGAGCATTGGAAACAAGAAAGCAGTGCTTAATAATGCTGTGCTACAAAAAGAGTGACATTCTGTAGTGCAGAGGTTTAAATGGGTTTACATGCGGGCGGCAAATAAGATCCCGTGGTATTGGTGTAAACAAGACTAACCTGGGAAGTGAAATCGACTGTCAACGTGACCCTTAGGGGAGGGGTTGGGTGGTGGGGTGGCGTTTGGGGGGTTGCTCTGACCGAAGGGGGCAGGGGAGGAGGGGGTGGAGGAGGTGGTGGAGGAAGGGTTACTGCTGGAGTCCAGGTGACTCAGTGATGGAGGGTGGTCCTGAAGGGAGGACACATATCTTAAAAAACCTTTTCCAAAAAACAACCAAATAAGGTGCAAACATGGATGTTTGAATCAATTAAATTGCCCCTATTATGCCATTTTTAAGGTTGCTAATATTGTTTTATGAGTCTCCTAAAACAGGTTTACATGCATGCAAGGTAAAAAAACACGTTAGTTTTCTCAAAATTTTTTTTTAATTTTACCTCATTTCTAAATGATTCGTAAACGACTCGTGTGAAGAAGTTCAAAGAATCAGTCTCTCTAAACCCCTCCTTTCTGTGAGCCCTCACTGCTGTGATTGGTCAGATGGCGCAGTACTTTGTGATTGGTCCAGAGCCGTAAAGAGAGATTGGCTCTAGATTGGTCTACCGCATACAGCGTGTGTCGGAAACGAAATGCCCATTGCCATGACGGACTGACAGCCCTGGAGACTTGTCAATATATAGAAAAGATGGTATCGATTGTACCGTACCAATTCGAGCCGGAGTCTGATGATGAAACAGTCGAACTGGCTGATCTACAAGAGACTGATTCACAAGCACGACTGGAGCAGGACGTTTCTCAGTGGTAAGTGTCAAGTGTTAACAAGTTTGTGGTAATTATAAGATGTGATAAAACAAATCTACTCTCACAGCGTAGGATACAGCGTCTTCTCGAAATGATGTTAACCACACAGAAATTTTACTGTTTGTGGGCGGGCAAGTTGGCGACGTAGAACGTGGGCGGACATTATGCAAATGTGTTACTTCGTGACGTAGAACTGTAACAGAATAAGATTCAAATTCCTGATGACTCGTTTAGGCGATTGCGAGCCGACTCTTTTTTTTCATAGACAATAACTTTATTTATCGTGCACTGTCGGCTTCACAACTTTGCAGATCATTTATGTTCACATTCAGCTACATGACACACTGCATGAAAGGTAATATTCGAAAAGGCATAATAGGGGCACTTTAAGACATTTTATAAAATAGCATTTCAATGACAAATCTTATAGGTAGTCACTAGCATCATAAAATGAAATTGTAAAAATAAATATAAAGATTGTATTGTATAAAAATTTATTTTTAAAATAAAAAAATATAGGATATAAAAAATGGATGTTTGAAACAAGTATGCCATATTATAAAATAGCATTTCAATAAATCCTATGGGTACTCACAAGCATCACTAAATAAAAGTGCAAAAAATTTTAATTAAATAAAATTTATTTTTCAATTATTTTATTTATATGATATGATTTATTTTTTATTTACTTTATATAATCTTAATAATACTAATAATTTTCCTTACTACTATGTAACATAAAATCTTACAGTATTTTAAAAATCAACTTATTTTTCCCTTAAAATTATTAATTTTCTCAGTTTAAACATTTGATATGTCATCTATGTCGTATTCTGAATAAAATATTGAAATTTGAAACTTCCACATCATTGCATTCTGTTTTTATTCACAATTTGTACAGTGTCCCAACTTTTTTGGAATCGGGTTTGTACATACTTCATTGGCAATCACTAACATCACCAAATGGAATTGCTAAATAAATGAAAAAAATAATTTTCCTAAATTATTATCATTAATACTACAACTACTACTAATAATAATAAATTCCCAAACAAATTATATAGGGTATAAAAATGATATTGTAAACAGTTCAGTTCAGACAAATTATAAAACAGCATTTCAAATCTTATGGGTTGTCACTAACATTACCAAATGGAATTGCAAAATTAAATACATAATTAAAAAATTACAAAAAAAAAAAAAATTAATTAAAATATTATATCATAACTTATCATTTATTCACTTAAAATAATAAGTTAGTATATATAAATTACACACACACACACACACACACAAAGGTTTACATTTGTGAAAAGTGGGGACATCCCATAGGCGTAATGGTTTTTATACTGTCCAGACCGTATATTCTATTGCCCTTTACCAACCCTACCCCTTACAGGAGACTTTGTGCTATTTCAGATTTTCAATACACTCCATTCTGTGTGATTTATAACCCCTTTGAAAGGTGGGGACATGGGGTAATGTCCTGAAAAGTCACCTTCTCCTTGTAATACCTATGTCATACCTTTGTCATTATACAAATGTATGTCCTCATTTGTCACAAAAACGCGTACACACACACACACACATATACACATACACATATATATACAGTGGTGTGAAAAATTGTTGGCCCCCTTCCTGATTTCAAAGTTGATCTTTTTGGAAGGTGTGTGTCCCGTTACATCTGGTGTTTCATAAAAAGAACATCATACCAACAGTCGAACATGGTGGTGGTAGTGTGATGATCTGGGGCTGCTCTGCAGCTTCAGGACCTGGACAACTTGCCATAATTGACGGAACCATGAATTCTGCACTCTATCAGAAAATCCTGAAGGAGAATGTCCGGCCATCAGTTTGTGACCTCAAACTCAAGCGCACATGGGTTATGCTGCAGGGCAATGATCCCAAAAACACCAGCAAGTCCACCTCTGAATGGCTCAAGAAAAACTAAATTAAGGTTTTGGAGTGGCCAAATCAAAGTCCGGACTTAAATCCGATTGAGATGCTTAAACAGTCCATTCATGCTCGAAAACCCTCCAATGTGGCTGAATTAAAACAATTCTGCAAAGAAAAGTGGGCCAAAATTCCTCCACAGCGATGTGAAAGACTCATTACCAGTTATCGCAAACACTTGATTGCAGTTGTTGCTGCAAAGTGTGGCACAACCAGTTATTAGATTTAGGGGGCAATTACTTTTTCACGTAGGGCCAGGCAGGTTTGGACAGCTTTTTTCCCTTAATAAAATAAATAATAATTTAAAAACTGCATTTTGTATTTACTTGCATTATCTTTGTGTAATATTAAAATTTTTTGATAATCAATCTTTTAAGTGTGACAGACATGCAAAAAATTTAAAAAACAGGAAGGGGGCCTACACTTTTTCACACCACTGTATATATATATATATATAT